>NW_026988432.1:51565000-51570000 GCF_030222135.1 Aotus nancymaae | reverse complement strand
ACCAAAGGTGGCATTCAATGCTCAAGTCTCAAACTATCCTTCTGGCTCCTATCATTACAGTGATTGGATGTGATCTTCACTAACCTGAAATGTCAGAAATAATGATCAGATTTAATATGACTTCATAAATAATTTAATAATAGACTTAGAGCATCTCATTCCCTATTCTGATTGGTGGAAAATCAATTGCACTGTGCTTGGAAATGACTGACTTCCCATTAGAGTTTTTCCTAATTACAGCCAAATACAACATCTTTGTCCTTTGGTAGAGCTAGACTGCAAAGCAAAAAGTCGGTTTTAATATAAATTTCAGTTCTTGTAAACCCTTAACAATAGTCACTCTTCATCCTCTCTAAATCAGCTCTGACTACACTAAGTGATGAGTCTGTTGGTACACACTATCTCTGGTTTTGAATGACAAAGCTTAACACCTGAGTTGTTAACTATCTGTAATGACAGTTGATTAATGCTTCAGTGACACCCAATTCGATCTCATGTCCACTATTAAATTGCAGCCGTGTGATATAATTAAGTGTTCAAAGATTTTATAAAGGAGGCAAAATTGACTTTGAAGGCCACACACATTTCTAAAGATAATACTGATCATACAATTCAGGCCTATTTCTCCCTTGGAGTTTCCAGGAATTAATTTTTCACTAATAGCTACTAGATGTTGTATTTTGGCATTTGCATTTATGAGTTAAAAGTTTGTTTTATGTCCAAATAAATCAGTTGCTATCAGTGGATTTATTCACTGGGACAATCTGATTTCAGTACTAAGTCAGTGTTAAGAAAATATAGTTAAATTGGACAAAAAAACATAAGCTGTGGCATACTGTCTGTATCATTTATCTTTAGCTTTGACAGACAACTTAAAAGAATTGCATTCATAATTGTGCTGCAGAATTCATATGTATTTTGAAACATAAAATTTTTATTTAGGGAAATGAGAATCTGATAAATGAGCACTACAAAGAAAACAACAACAACAATAACAACAGAACTAAGTGGTGAGTTACTAGGAATAACTGCATTCTGCTCACCTCACACACAATCCAAATTAGAAACCATTACTGCATCGAAGACTTGCTCTCAATAGTAGTTAAGCTTCTTTGAATGAATTCCCTATTGTATAAAAAGTATGCCAGTCTTTGACTGCCAAAATCAATTAGTCACATTCATTATGCCTCTATTTATTAATGTTGTACACTTTATAACGCATGTGCTGATGGAACGAAAGAAAGTTCTGGAATATCGAATATGTGTTATGATTAAAATCAGAGCAAGATAAGTAATGATCTTTAGTCTCGAAATGGTTACAAAGCCACTGTAAAGATTAGATTAGTAGTGACAGATTTATAATCTTTTCCAAAATGTAATCCTTACTAGTTCAGATTTTGCAACAGAACAAGTAAGTGATTGGTTACAGGTTATTGGCTCCAACCATTACATTCATGAGACTATTGTGCTTCTGTCTCCTGAAATCCAAATACACAATATAATCTTAACAGATGCAATTTTAATCTGTATTGCACTGTAATAATAAAATGGGGCAACATAAGGCTCTTTACTGATATAGGGTTCAGAGTTAATTCAATGATGCTAAGAATGACTGACTGGTATTAAAAATCAGCAAATAATTAAACCTTATGCTAAAATGAATGAAGAACAATCTTGGCATTCTCTGGCAGGGTAGATTTTGATGGAATATACTGTCAAGCTGCCATCCCTAAACTTTCCACATGAAACAAAAACTATAATTTGTCTCCCTGTAATAAACAGTGTTACATTCTTTATTTCTCCTCAAGTATTGCAGCATAAGTTGATCTACACCATATGATATAATTCCTGCAGTTCTCTTTTGCGGGGAAGTGGGGGCAAGGGGTGGAGAGTACATGTATTATTTGTTTTAATTGAAAAGAGTATTAATTGCTTCTCGGTATTAAAGTTCAAATTTAGAGAGTGACAATATAGATATGTTAGAACATTTAAAGATTGACGGGAAAACCATACACCCATTTAGGCCTGAAATTATATCAGACATTCAATAAATACATTTCTCATGCTTCCTAGGATTAGCTTCTAAAATGCTGCTTGTGGCTCTACCCCTCTACACTGTACCTTCCAAAAATTCAACTAGCTCCCTGAGCCTCTTTCTATTGCTAATTTTGGCAAGCTATTCTATATTCCATCTACTGGGTTTAAAGAAACTTCCCCTCAAATTGCTAATATGAGATAGTCCAGTCCAGTCCTCCATTTCAGTCATGACCTCTATGCTTTCAAATTAGTTTCTACTTCAAAAAGCTTACTGGCATCAAACTGATTTCCTTTTAGGAATATTATTCCCTTCTACTAAATCCCACTTAGCTTTTCTTTCCCCTGAGCTAAACAGACTTGATTTATCAGTCTTCAAATTGCATTCTTAAAGCACTTTTTAGTACCTAAGCATCCAGGTACTGTGGTGATAGACATTACTAAGTGCGTTTTAGAGTATAGAAGACATGAAAGAGAATGTGTAAAAAGCTGACATGCTAAACAAAAATTTCAAATATAAATGGAAAGAGTGTTCCTTTACTTCCATTTCCATTCTTGTAGTAACATACCCCATTTACTCCTAAATCTTCCCCCTGAAGTTTCAGCTCTCTTTTCTGGATTATATGTGGTCATCCAAACCAAGCTTTGCACATCAATTATGAAGCTTACTCAAGGATGCAGCACCCAATATCCACCCCTAAATATAAAATGCTCTACTGTTAGCCAGATATCATGTTAAAGTTATGTGAATAAAAATCCTGAGGAACTAAAGCTGCACGGTGCCTTTTACTTACACCTTTTTACACCACGTAACTGAAGTATGCAAATGGTTGTACAAAAATCTTGTCCCAAAGTATTCTATACTCTTTTCCAAATTTACCAGATTCAATAATTAGCAATAATGCATTAGATGCCAGTGAGAATGATAAATCTAAGTGCATCCTACAGTGATACTGTGGGGCACATATGCAATTTTTATTAAAATATGTACATTCCCACAGCTTGATTTCTTCCAGGCCCAGGGCTAGTGGGCCTGTGCTAATTTACATGGCTGATGGAACGCATAGGTTAATCAGGGGATAGGTGCTGGTTTGATGAGCCCCTGAGGAGGCCAGAATGCAGTCACTTCCTGATTATCCTCACACATTATTTGAACTGTGCATAATCCCTCTGACCTGGACACCTTTTCCTCATCACACATTCCATCCCAAGCCTGTCTCCCCTCCAATCCCTGCTAAATTCCTTTGTAGCCAACCATTCCCAAGGTGGCTTTCTGATAAGGAGTGAAAGGCTTCCTTGACACCTGACTGTTGAAGGTAACCACTCCTGGTGCACTTCTCACTTTGGGCTGCAAGAGCTGTAAATGTTGCTCCAGTATACAGCAGCATTTGGATGTTTTTATAAATACCATTTGTATAAAGTGTTTTAGATTATCCATGCTTACTAGAATGAGGGGGGATAATTAAAAATTGGCTGCAAGTGGAAACAAGAGATAAAGCAGGATGGGAAAAATATAAAAGGAAGTTAGCCAATAATACTAAGGAGAAAAATGGAAAGAAAATTTTAAAAAACCGTGTTCGTGTTCCAATCCTGTTTCTTTAACATAGAACATTCACTTGAGGGGTGGGGAGTTGGGGAGGGATAGCATGGGGAGAAATGCCAGATATAGGTGAAGGGGAGGGAGGCAGCAAATCATACTGCCACGTATGCACCTATGCAACAACCTTGCATGTTTTTCACATGTACCCCAAAACCTAAAATGCAATAAAGAAAATGCAATTAAAAAAAAAAATTCACTTGAAATACTGGAAATATTTTGTCAAATTATTAAGCCAATTTTCAAATCTAACTCAATAATTCTTCTATTCTTTATTTCCTCACTTCAGGCATAATACTCTAAAAAATATCATTATTCTCAAAGTGTACCTAAGATTCATTGCTTTCATTTTATCTGGCAAAAAGTATGTTTTCTAAAAGACTGAAAATACTGAGCACTAATTAACTCAAGAGTTAACATATTTTTTAAAAAAATCATTTTTATGTTTTGGAAGTGATCACATCGACTTGATTCTTTTTTAAAAATGAAACGACATCACCATGATTGCATCAATCAATTTAAAATAAGAACGCTTACTTATATGTATACCTTTCTAGAATTCTGAAAAACAAAAAATCTGATCACTAATTATTTTCTAGGCAAACATCACAGGATATTTTTGGGATTAACACTTCTCTGTGACAGTCTTCTCTCGAGGAGAACTCCGAAACCACAGCAGGGATAACATATTAGCTTTTTAGATCTCTACGCCCTGGTCAGGTGGTGACGGTGAAGCTGCCGTTGTCTCCAGGGAGTGGAAATTCATATCAAAAAATCGTTACACATTATATCACTTCATTCCACACGAACATTAGTCTCTACTCATAAGGGGACCCAGGACTCAAGCTAGTATAAATAATGAACTGCTGCTTATTTTGAGAGGGCAGGTAGGGGAGAGACAGTGAGTGTTTGGATTGGTTCAGGCAGTCCTTGGAGGCCCTGAGAGAAGCAAGCTTGTTCTGCAGCTTAGCAGCTACACAGGGTCACCAAGCGTGGTCATCCCTCCACCTTCGTGGACACACAGACTCACCCAATATAACTTGCCATTACTGTAGATACAGTAATCTTGGCAACAAAACAAGAAAAAGAATCACTTTTGTTCCAACTCTAAAATTGCAGTCAAGGCTCAGGAGACCATAAACAACATCTTTCACTGCTCTGACCCCCATGCAAATTTAAATCCCCCAACCTTTCTGAGCACTGTTGGTGAGCAGCCCCATTACATCTTAATGACTGTCATTAATTTCTAAAGAGTGTTAATTTCAGATTTTTAATCACCCCTTAACTATTCAATTAAATTTCAATAAAATGTTAAGTACTTACAAGTCTTCTCATTTTTCCTAAAATACTTGCCACATTAACATGACCG
>NW_026988432.1:51387500-51560000 GCF_030222135.1 Aotus nancymaae | reverse complement strand
ATGTAAAACAGACTATTAGAGAAAGTTAAAATAACCTTTTCATTTAGAAACGAAAGCCCTTTTTTGCCCCCAAACAAACCCATAACACTTGAAAGGTTATAATTTTTCCTTAAAAGACACATGCTCATGTAGTTTCAGCCAATGTGTCCTTAATAAGGTAAGTTAAATTGTTTTAGTAACTAAAGAAGTACAATTATCCTAAGCACCCTGGACACAGAATGCAATATTATACATACTATTGCCAGGTTTCCAACATCACATTTATCCCATGTGATGGTACTTTCAACATAATAATGCATGGTTCTGGGATACAGGAGACACAGAAATAATGTCAAAAGCAATTCTTTTCACATTTGGATCTCACCACATCAAGTGCAAATAGTGAACTTAAAACATGAAAATACAATTTGCTCCTTCTAAAGTATACGTTTTTATCTCTTGCAAAAAAAAAAAAAAAAAACCCACATTTATTTCCAATGCCTCAAGGTAAAGAGGATGGCATCTATCATAAGTGCAGAGACTGTCTGAAGGATTTAGAAGCAATCTTTTCATAATGCTTCTTTGGGTGAGAAAGTGGAGTTATGAGTTACTCAAAATTCATAAAGATTATTAAGTTTACATCCTTACAGAAGATCTGCTGCTACTGTATTTCTCCACCATGCTGCCAGCACTCCAGCCCAAAACGATTGAGAACCTGTCTCTGGTTCAGGAAATCCATCCATTTTGTGGCATTAGTGCTCTGCTGCATAAAATAAAGGTTCTGCCCCATTCAAAACAACAACAACCACAGCACAAATTACTTTCAGTGAAGCAGCCTACAGTATCTGTCCTGAATTCACATATTCATTCTATCAGTATTCCTTCATGTAAGTGATTTTAACAGGTAAGTAAATTTCTATTTCAGCAGGCTTACTCCAGATTATCAGCTTGTGTGTCTATGCCTGCTGGGCTATTTGAATGATTACCCTATCCCCCAAAGGCCTCAGCCAGGACGGATTCTGCACCCACGGCAGTGATTCCTCACAGTAAGGAAGCCTCCCACACAACGGTCAGCCTCCCCGCTTGACAAATTCCAACCTTTCAGCTCATCTAAACTGAGCCTATGGGCTTCATGTTGTTCCTTCTTCCTCTTCGCTTAGGTCTATGGAAAGTTATGAAACATATTTTTCTAGTCCTCCCAGGAGCAAGGCCAGGTTCACAATTTGACCTCAGAAACATAGCAGTCCTGCAATGCCAGACAGCCTGATAGAACAGAGTATTAGTGCTCTCTGCCTGGCCTACACAAACCATAACATGCAGCATGGAGCAATGTTACTTATGGGAAATGACAAGCAATGGATCAGTGGGGGGAAAATAATGGGATTTAATCACGTAAAAACATCACAGACACACAGCTCTCTTTCAACAAACTGCCCCACTACAGGTGAGGGCACAATGTTCTTAGGAAACCAACCACCTATAATTTATAATGGAGCTGCCTAACCGGCTATTTTGATCAGATGAAGTTAGAGGATTCTTAACACACCCAGAGATTCTAGTTCCCATCGAGTCAATTTCCCACTAGGGAATGATTTTAAACATACATGTAAAAATATCTACTACGCATTAGATAGATGTCTTAGATGTATGAGGAATGATCCCAGGAACAGTTTAGGCTCATATAAAAGACTGTCACAGACTAATTACAGAGGCTGGTGCCCAAAAAGGAAGGCTGACCCCACAGTCTTATTTACACAATTTCCAGCCAGAGGGCTGTAATGTGGAGTCCCAGTGGGGGCATTTCTCTCTGAAACTCAAGGGCACCTGCATTAAGGAAACTGGTGTAAATGAATCCCTTTGCTCCATGACAGAAGAGAAGACACCAATACTTCAATTATCTTGATATGGAATACATGTGCTGACCTTCTTGAATTCTACATAATGAGATACAGTTACCTCTTATTTATTATTATTATTATTTGCACTTTACCATGCATTTAATTAGAAGAAGGACATTTTGAAGCAAGAATGATATGCTCTTTGGACAGAAGGTACTGATTCAAAATTGCAAAACTTCAGCTTTCAAAAATAGCCTAAGTGACCTCTTGCAGTACTCTGACCACTCCGCAGCAAGCAGGAGGCAACCCCTGTGAAGAGCAAATTCTGGCAAAGTTCTCTCTTCACAGATGATGCACAGCTTAAGCTATAATGAGTTTTTGGGTTACAAATGCTGAACGCATTAATATTCCTTGATGATAATTATCACAGTATAAGCACCTTCCCCAATGTGAGTAGCATAAAGCAACTGAAGCAGCATTTTTACTATATTTGAAACAAGCTGGAAAATGGGATTTTCTACTCTTGTAACCTGGGGTCAACATACATCAAGCATTGCATATTAAACACACCCATATGTGATGCCCATTTCGCTTTCCTTCCCCTCTCCTTCATGTATACCTAAAGCTATCTCCTTTATTCATTCTTTATTATGAAATTCTTGGTATGAACATATATGTGATATACATAATCTCAAAACAAAATGTACTTCCACTGCACCATAATGAATCCTATGTTTCTTCTTAGGAGAATACAAATAGCAAATAAGATCAGTAAGCCGGGTTTTACAGATGAGGCATGTCTCTGTGTAGTTTGAATGAATACTGTGGTCACTGGCTGCATACAGAATAGGAGGAAAATTAGCGTCTAGCAAATAAGATTCTAGAAGAACCAAACACACATTTCATACAAATCTGAACAAACGACCAGTCTTTATCTTTACACTTTCAAAACTAATTATACTGTTAAGCATAGAAAGGTTTAAATGTGAATTCAAACCTATCAATATGATGGCAGTCATGAAGTCAGCATAGTATTTACTAGCAGTATTTTTGCATAAGGCTCCTAGATACCAATTTTCATTCCAGATTAAAAGAATAATTATTGTTATTTGGATAACTATCAAATAGTGTAAGAAAAAACTGATAAAGATGATCCATTATGTATTATATCCATGTGTACAACAATATCTGTCTAATACTCATTATTTTCTCCAGCATACCCAAATTAAAGGCTGAAAAGATTCAATATACTATACCCCAATTTGACTTGATAATATGCTATGAATGGACCATAAATTTATTTTCCCTCATCTCTCTCTCTTCCCCTTCCCCTACTCTGTAGGAAAAAAAAAGAAAATATTTATTATAAAGCTTAACTGATGTTAGGACAGCTTAAAATAATCACAATTTAGGTCTTCTTACTAACATGCTATAATGTCTAGTTAGTACTCCATATAATTCATGCTAAAAGCACTTTGACTTAGTGACAAAATGAAAGCCAGTTTGAACCCTTAATCCAAAGAATGTAAATTGGGTTGAGGTATTCTGTAGGTGTGAATCTGCTGAACTCATTGGTACCACGTTACCCTACACTTCATTTAGAAAATAAGCCATGCTACAACTGCCTCCAATTCTCCAGCATCATTTTTACTTACGCGCTGCAAAAATGTCTTAAAATCCCATTTGAATAGATGGTAGGGTTATAAGGAAACCTTTACTAAATATTTAACAGCACTATCAGCTTATTAAATACTATAATGTGAGAGCCATGAAAGCATGATATACAGGGTTTGCCTTCTTCAACTTAATGCTGGTGCTCATTTGAAACACTCCGCAAGCCCATTCATCAGCAGAACTGATGCATTTTAAAAAGTCCTCATTTACTAGCAGATAAATGTGGTTAGAGAACCTTTTTAGTGTAGAAATGACTGAAAACCTATTTGATTTTACTGTTCAAAATTTGCTTTACCATGGCTAGGGGAAAAAAAAGAGCCTCACAAAACATTTAAAAGGCCATTTTGAAAAAACATGTAAAAGCTAAAGGAACAGAGCTTTGAAATAGATAGGGGAGGGTATATTTTTTGGTTCAAAAATACATCAGAACAAGGCAACGGATTTATAGACAACTGATAAAGCACATATATTAATCGAATCTGGAAATAATATCTCAAATACATATTATATAATGAGATTACCCACTGAGACTCTTGCTTGACCATGACCTTACTGGCAGGTGATTCATTTGCACCTACTCAAAACTGCTTATTTAAAAAAAATGGGTGAATATTATTTTGTGTACATTAAGATATTTCTAACTTAAATTGTGCCTTTTAAATAAGTTAAAAGAATATTTTAACTGTTACAGTAGGTAGAAAGTAGGAATTCTCTTTGACAATGTATTTCTCTTCTTGAAGAGATATAATATAGACTAATTTAAAGAAAACCCCCTTTCTACAGAGGCCTGCAGAGTGCACATTTATTCTGTAAACACTGTAACAATGATTATCTGTCCTCCTAGTTCTCAGTGGAGACTCTTGCTTTTGAAAATGTCTTGTGGTGACTTACTAAATTCAGGCTATTTCAATTAGTATTACTGCACATTAAAAATTAATTGCATTACTGAGTGGATTAAGGTTTAAATTTCAATTCTACAGTATGGGCACTAGAAATGACAGCTAAAAATCAATGCTCTTTGGCCCACAATCGGAAGTATGTGCGGTTGAATAGCGTGGGACTGGCGTCACTGGCCAAGCAGTTTTAAAAGACTTGATAGTTCAATTGAAGGTGTGTCAGTTCTAATCCTAGATTTTAGTTTGAATGCTGCGCCATAGCCCAGCCTCAGAGACAGAAAAACAAAACAACAGCTGCACTAACAACTTGAAAAAAACGAATGGACACAGGTACTAAAATTATGACAACAAAAGGAGTAACAGTTCCCTCAAATACACATCTAATTATCCCTTGGTTAAAGCTTGTTCACGATTCTTTTCAATAACAGTGCAGGATCTCTGACTTCAATCCACATTATTTTGCTATTAGTTACTGGGTAAAACCAGTTGGGCAGGAGCAGGAAACAGGCTATTTTGTAAAGAAAACAAGTAGTGTATACAATATTCATTATGACTTTATCTATGTCTTACGGAAACCTAAAAAGATATTGAAAATCCAAATCTTTTCTTTAAGAAGTAATCCCATCTAGACCTCTATTTTAAAATAAATTATTAAACCTCTCTAGGGAGAGGGACAAATTAGGATGGGCAATAGTTGATCATTTTGACTACAGATTTATAATATCTACACAAAATGGGTGAAAAGAAATGTGTCTCTGTTATTTATAGTAAATTTGTTCTTTTAAGAAGATGAAGATGAGAGACATTTATAAATGAAGTCAACAAATTAAAGAAGCACCAGTAAAGAACTGCAAAACCACCCAGGGTGTGTGGTTTTGGAACTGAATGGAGATCGGTATGTGCATAAGAGAAAAAAATGATATCTGCAGTGTTCCTCAAGATCCCCTCTGTGTTGCACCGGTGGCCAACAGCAAGTTCGGCAGCAAGAGAGTAAAGAAGATGGGAAGTAATAATAACAATAAAAAGAATAATCTGGTGCAAATGGACCCTAAGGTGTAGTTGTCATCCCTGTGCAACAATCACCCTTCACTGCAATTTACTGATGTTGCTTCATTACAATACAGCATATAAAGGGGCAATGCACAAAGTCACTATTTAAAGCTACATGGTTAGAAGCAGCGCATCCCACCCTAGCTGGCACTGTTATGGGAGCTAAGTCAGATTGTTCAAAAGTGAATTGACCTGTAAAAAAAAATAAATAGAGGTGAAACCTGAATGCATCATGGTGATAAATTTGGAGAGAAAGAGAAGAAAAGGCAGCAGGAAAAAGTGTTTCCTTAGTGAAATATTAAGGGGATCCCAAATTAATCTGGATTAAAACATCCTTTGAGAGTTTAACAACTTGTGGCTTTGCTAAAAGGAAAAGATAAAGAATATGAGATGTTCCCTGTTTGGAAAATATAAACAGGCTCTCTGTTTTCTATTTTTATCCTCCATAAAATGAACTGAAACAATGTTTTTAGGTAAACGTAACACTGCAAATTCAGGTTAATATGACTGAAAAGAGAGAACGACTGATTTTTCTAATTTTTGCCTGCTGTAATTGAAAGTCTTACTTTTCAGTCAGTGCTCAAAAGATGCCGAGGCAATGTGTTAAGGGAAAGAAAGAGATTCTCTCCTCACCAAGGATCATTGAGTATGTCATTGGTTAATTCTTGCTCTATGCTTCTCATTAGCATTACTCTCAAGTTTCTGGTTATCATATCCGAAATATTAAGACATAATAACTACGAAGGTGCAGATAATTGGATATTAACCAGAACATACTTGACTGGGCAGGAGGTAGAGCCCTGCTTAAACTAATCCTGAAATATATTAATCACCAATTAATGAAAGGGTTTCAAATTCATTTTCTATTATAGAACACCTCCGAGTATCTAAGCTTTTTCTAACAAAATGACTTGGAATAACAGGGTAGAAATAAGAAATACAGCCATCTGATGATGGCTTGAATTAATTCTTTACAGCCTGTTGTCAGATAATCATGAAAACCATAGTTAAAACCTTACTTACTCTTTACAAATTCTGATGAAAAGAAGGAACTCTTTTCAAAGTTCAGTGGCCTCTGTTTAATATTCCAAATTTATGCCTTTAAATAACAGAGCCATAGCTAAATATTTCATCAGAGAGCTGTCAGAATATTATCCAAGTCTTCCACCTCTAGACCTTCAGCTCAATAACAGATGTACTCTTAAAATATAAAGCCAATTAATGGAAGCCCAGAGAACTCCAGCAAAGACTTGCTTTATACACAGTAAACACTCTATGGTACTAAGTTGATGAATTAAGAGATTAAAAACCCACCACTTACGTAAATGGAAATAAAGTCATGCTAAAAAAAAAAAAAAAAAGAAAAAACATGAAGAAGAACAAATGGAGCGAAAAAGTCATCCTTCTGCATGTTCCATGTGGCTGCAAGATTACATCTGATATGTACATCTCACAGGTGTTTTATTAGTTTGGTTTAAAAAGCCTCACTATGCTCTGTGGAAAAACGTGTACAAGTGCTCGCTCAGTTAGATAAATCACTAGAAAAATGCCACTCATCTTAAAGAAAAAAGTAAAATTTCTAAGAACATTATTTTCTCAAAGAATGAAGAGAGATCATAATCTCTAAATCATCTAAAAGATGTAGCTCCCAAAAACTCTGAAAAAGACTTACATTTTTATGTCAAAGAAAAAAGGTGTTTGAATTAATGCAATGTAAGCATGGACTTAAATGACACCATTTCCCAATTTCTCCTGCCTTGATTCATTTAATTTGATGTAAATGGTAAGAAAACGCTTGTTATCTCAGTCTTTTTTTTTATTCTGTTGTTTGTTGACTTTAATTTTAATAACTCTTAAATAAGCACTCACAGCAGATGGACTTAAAATATGCCGGCAAGCAGGCCCTTTTATCAACAATTTTGCAATAGAAATACACAAACATTTCAATGGCTCTTCATTAGCAAACAAATCAACAAGTGATATTTTAATGCATGACTTTATTCCATCTCTGTGGGGACTGCAGTTGAGAGTGTGATGTACAGTACAGAGAAAGGAATCATCAGCCACAATGTCCCAGGGCTCTCTCCATTGAGGACTTCGCAGCCTCTGCTTAAAGACTGCATTTAATTGACTGATAGACAGTAGCTTCTTTGTTCACAGAAGACAGCGAAGTAATGGCAGCTTGAAAATCGTACCATCTACAGGGTCTCCTGAGACTAGTAACAGGGGGATATGTGTCAGGAATAAATAAATAATCTAATTATTAAGCCACTTCCTGTCAAGTTAACTCCAATTTGTTGGCTTTTGAAGGCAACAAAACGAGGCATTTTTCCTCATTATGCTTCTCTTTTTATACCAGTGGTAATCACAGGCGGATTAAAGGGTGCCTGATTGGTTTTTTTGTCAAGGAACTGAGAAGCAGCCAACAGTACAGAAAAACAGAGTTGGGGTTAGAAGAAATTTCATGCTTGTCTCCTTTCCAGCTCCCTAACAGCCCACACGGCTGCCCCATACAGAGCTGCCAGCTGTACAGCAAATGTGTACCCCTCCAACTGAGGCCTACCGGGCCACAGGCGCCATCCTGAGAGCTGTGAGATACCTTGCAATCTTGGCAGGTAGCTACTGCTGTCATAGGCATAATTCTAAAGGTGACCTACGAAACCCCATCAGCTCACCAAATGCAACAATATGAGCAGCTGAAGTTTGACACCCACTCTCCATATTGGCTCCCTTTCCTTTGTTTACTACTATTAATGGCCCTGAAACTAGGAAATAACCTATGGAAATAGGTCATCAGAGACTTTCCTTTGATGTGTGCAAACTGATTCTGTGGAAATAGGTCACGATCCATGTGTGTGCATGGGCAAGGGTGTGTGTGCAGGAATCTATATTGTTTTAGGTATTGCTGATGACTTTTTGTGCCCTCCATTTAGAAATGATTTGCAGCCCTCATTCAGAAACAGATACCCACATCTGATAATGAACATATCAAAGAGTGAGTGAAAAACCAATACATTAGTGGTACATTCTACAGGAAGTCAAAGGTGGGGACAAAATGAGGGTCAGAAGCCCCACCATTGTATGTCAGCCAGTTACATGGCCCTACCCAACTGGTAGGGCCTCTCTTCCTAGCGTCTCTGTATCGAGCCTAGGAAGACAGGCCGGCATCCAGTAATTGTCTTTGAGAACATTTTTCTGAGACCCCGTTAGGGGCAGTGTGTTCTAAAGAGTAATAAGACACCGAATCTTCCATCTATGGGCTCAGCCACAATCCTCAGCCTCACAGAAAATTAACAACATAAGAAATGTCTAGCAGGCTATCTTTGGGGTTTATAAATTAAAAAGTACACTAACTGCCAGTATTTTTTATTCTTGTAAATCAAAGCTGTTAGACACAAGCTAAAACACATGATTTGTCTTTTAATAGCTTAACCCTGAAATTGAATGACCTGAAGATTTTCATCCCAAGTTTCTTAAGAAATGCAAATCCAAATAATCAAGATGAGCTCTTAAAAACTGCCTTCCTCCAAAAAGTCATTTTTTTCTTTGAGTTTCCTTTGAATTGTCCTTGTTTTTAGGAAGGCTGATCAAATGGAGCCTTGGTAAGTTCCTGTGGCCCCTCTTTGCACTCGGGAAGCAGTACAGCTATGTTATATTTATGCCTGCGTATGTCCTTTCTAAATACATCTTGAATTTTTGCTAAATTGTGCAGATAATTAAACCCTCTTCATATTTACAGTCTGCTTCATTGGTACCATGAATTCTGTTTTCAGTTACTGTCTGCAAATTCCCTCTCTGAACAATTTCATTCTAAGCAATAACACTTCATTTTACATAAGTTTTATCTGATGTCCCCATACAGAGCTGCCAGCTGTACAGCAAATGTGCGGTTCTCAAACTGAGGCCTACCAGGCCACAGGCTCCATCCTGAGATCTATAAGGCACCTTGCTGTCATTGGCAAGCGTTCCCTGCTATCTCTGTGACCATCGCTCCACACTGCACACAACTTAAAATCATCTGATTATTAGAATTTGTGGCCCACACTCCATTTTATCCTTTATTTAATCTATCCCCAGATCACACATTTGTTTAAATGTTTTGGCTGGTTTACAAATCATGCAGCCATCTGCACAGTAGGTGTGACACCATTTTTTAGACAAAAGTTACGTTATAAACAAAGATAAAGTCATTTGAAATGCTTTGGTGTTTGTTATTCTGCCTGGTTCACTTGGACCAACTCTAAGAAATAAATAGAATTATCTGTGTAAATCGATGAACATCTATGAAAAACAACACCCAGCAGAACGCCCAGCTTGCTCCATTACCTACGTTAATATCATGACAGCTGAGGAGAGATGACCTGGCCCACTTCTCATCTCTCCTGTACAGATGGCTATTAAAGAGAAAGTATCCCTTTTGTATGGTCCATGTAGAAACCCTTTATGGGCTTTCCAAATAAGCCAGCATTGCCCACATGAGGGTAGCTTTCTGTTACCATTAAACTGCCCAGATTTCATCTTTTTTAATCCAGCTCTTGATGAAATAAACCAGTATTTTATCATATTTAACACCAAATGCTTGTTTCTTAGTTCTCTGAATTTTGTAATCAATCAAATAAAGATCATTTTTTTAAAAAGGGTTCAGTCATCTTCTCATTTAGAATAAATGGAAATCAAGGTTTCAAAAAATCCCAATTATTTTGAGCTTCTTAGGACAGCATGGAGATTACAAACACATATGTATACCCGCACATATAGGCATTATTTTTGATCCATTTCTATTCATTCTTTTGAAAACAGTCAATGAAAGCAAAAGAGTTTAAACGGCAACATAGACTTTTCTCTTCCTATGCAAAGATCCATATATTTGGATATTTTCCCTTAAAAAAATCCAAAACTACTATAGACTTCAAAATACTGGTTTTAGTCTACTCTAAAGCAAGTGCACTCAAGCTGAACTGCTTCGGAGGTGATACTGAATGTCACAAAACCATAATGAAGATTCGTTACATAGTAACACCCACTAAAGAAGTGAAAGGAAAAGAATGCCATTTGCGACCTTGGGCACCAAACAAATTGCAGAATGTATGGATGCCACCTGCCACAAGAACAGACTAAAATTTCACCACACTGTTCAAAATGGATTCATTCATTCTTTATGCCTTGACATCAGTGATATATATCACGGGTAACACAACACATAGAGTGCATATCTTCCCACACGTGCTGTAGAAGAGCTTAATCTTTTCCTGGTCTTTTGAAAATCATGATTATCTATAAAGTACCGAGTATTTATTAGAGATGTAAATAAAAAGTCAGTATCTTTGCATCAGTGTTCTCTTACTAGCTATGCTTTACAGTCCCAAATTCTAGTTCTGCTTTTCTAAGGGATACATATATTTGCTTCTCCAAAATGCTTTAACATCACACTGGATCTATCTAGGACATGTTTATTACTGACTATTTCTGAATTTTTCTATCTTCTACAAAATGGGGTATTCTGACATGTAGACACAATTTTGCCATCATAACTCTGGTCTTTCTAATCATATGGAAAAAAATGAAACTTTAAGTAAGAATTTCTAAGTATATTTTAAAAAATAATCCTTAGGTGAATGGTTTGTACCTATTCCCTTCATACTCCCTATCCATAAACTTTGAAAGGGAGAGCTGGAAATGGCCATAGCTATACCCTGACTACTTGTCCTCCAAAGCCTGTAACTATTGTAATCAATTCCAAGGATAATGGTATTTCTCCCCTTTGATCATTCCTTTGTCAGGCTGACTGGCCTTCGATGGTGAGTTGTACTGCTGGTTGTCTACCACCAGCCGCTCGCAATTTGCTCACTATGTTTCATGAGACAGTTGTTTGTGGCTGTTTGGAACACATTTGCCTCTTTAGGGATTTATGCGCTAGTTGCAATGCCAACCTCCATAGTGATCGAAATTTCTTTCTAACTAAAATAGATAATTAGAGGCTGGTAATTATTGGTCAAGAATTATCAGAGTGAAAAAATTAAGCTTCTCATAAATAGTTCTTGGCAATGTCATCTCTTTATATTATCCCATGCCTAACAGCCCTTTATTCAGAGCACTTACAAATTTACTCTACACTGTTGAGCCTCATAATTTTATATGAGGCAATCCCTTTGCTGGGTTAAACACATTTAAATTCTCTGGTTTCATCTCTATTTGTGCTAATTCATACCAAAGAATAATAATAATAACAGAAAGCTCAAAGAGGAAAATAACAATAATTATTTACTATGCTGATAGAAAATAGAAGAATGAATTGGAAATTAAAGCATCTAATACACAATGGTTTCTTGTTGTATTCTCAGGTCAAAAGCCAACATAAACTATGTGAAATGAACAAAGGAAGACAGGAAAAATTTTCTCATTGGCACACATCTTAAAAGAGAGAAATCTTTTCCCCAGGAAAACTGTTAAAATGTTTTGTAGCTCTTTTTGTGCGCATGTGAAGAAGAAAAGAAACCCCTGAATAGGCACTGGTCTGATTTCTTACTGAAATGTGGTGGACAGGGAGATTTTCTTTTTTTTCTTAATAGACATAAGTCAATTCCCTAGTGCATTTTTATCGAGTAATTATTCTCGCAACTCAGACCATGTGTCCACACCTTGCTGTAAAACTGCACTTAAGAAGAGCACCTCTGGTATGTACCTGGTAGAAACATTGATGGTTTCCCTTTCACAAATGTCCCTGGCCAACAGCCTAAGACCAGCACATCCAGAAAGATGCACGGAGGTTGCCTGACACTGAGATTGCACAAAAACGTATGTGCCACATAGAAGCAAATACAAATGACTTGGGGAAAGATGGAATTGCAAGTTACACCTCATCAGGTCATCTGTAGATCTTGTTTTCCATCAGGTGACATAATCCTTCCTCTACACTGATTGAAATGTAAAACAAAATACGCAAAAACACTATATACCCTCTTAACAAAAGGAGTAAGAGGCTTTTCAGATAGTCTCTAATCCGCCTTCCCCTACTAAATGTCTAGTTGAGATTATTTTTTGATTAGACAAAAAACACACACAGATACACAGCCTAAAAATACCTACCCTCAATGGAGTTATTTTAGCCAACAAAATAACACTGTCTGCCTCATTTGAAAGACTAAATAGCATATTGGAATTTTAAAAAGGGGTATCTTAGCCTTTGTGACTCCCTTTCTTTTTACATTCTCTCTCTCTAGATACTAACAGCGCGAATGGGGTGAAAGGACTTGGAAGCATGGTCAACACATACAACAATTAAATGTATGCTACTCATTTGTTTAGGCCTCAGTGCAAGAGACTTACATATTTTTATTATTAAAAATGGCATGAATATTAAAGTACTAGACCCTCTGTGAAAAGGAATGGAATGTGCTTCTCTGATGAAAGGTGAATTGTTAAATGCTCAAGTTCCAAGAGGTGAGTGTCTTATTAATCCACTATAAGGTAGAAGGTAAAAAGCCTTGGGAAAGCACTAATGATGCAAGGAATATAAAATAAATACAAATAGGAATGATATAAGGCAATTTAAAGAGAAGACAGAACAAACTGATTAATGTTTATATGAAAATGATACTAAAATTAGAAAATCAAAAAGTTCTGTTGTGCTGAACATTCCATTTAAATTCTAAATGTGCAAAAGAATATTAACATTGCGGTGAAAATATATTCAACATATTCATCTGAGTGCTGGGATAAATAATAAATCCAGAAACAAAAATAAGTTTACATTGAACAGAGCTCATGAGAAGCATAATCACAAAATTTCACTGAGTTTCCCGTAAACTGCAAACTTCTAAGAACTGCTCTCATTCAAGCCTATCTAAAAGTGGAGCATGAGGAAGAATCATGAATGACTGCCACCAACACAGCCTACTCAAGAAACAGACGGGAAATATTAACATTTATCATTTTGGCAGGAATTCATTTTTTTCTAACACCTGCTCCTCTCCACTAAAAAGCAGTTTTAAAAGTTTATATAAGGTATTTTTCACAATCTCAAACAAAAGGGAATTGCAAGGAAACATTTGGATCTCCCTTACATGTTGCCATTATCTTCTAATTACTCATAAAAGTTGTCAATGCTACTGTCACATTGAAGAATATGCTATTTAATATATGAGAAATCACTAATAATACTAGTACTTAAATCTGGAAATTATAGAGATAAATTGATCGATATTTTAGCTGCTTTGCATAAGTTCCATTTTGCACAAATAAGCTCTTAGTCATTTATAAGCAACAACCCCCCTAAAGACCTGCCATTTGAAAACTATAAAGTCCTATCGAAAAATTATCAATTTTCCAACACGCTTTTGAATTTATCTTCATTAATTTATATTAAAAAATGGAAGTTTTGTTAGAGCTTTAATGATCAGTAATGACAGGTGTGAGCAACTTTCCACTAAGCATTCTTAGAATATTTCTAATTAGTATACAAGAAAACTTGTTTCCCCTGAAAACAAGTTCATAGTCTAAAATGTTGAATTTTCTTTCCTGTCTTACAGAATTTTATAATAGGAGAGTATGAGGTTAATTTAACTTTTTAAATATTACATTATATTTACTTATGGTATTATGAAATACCATGAAGTGAGTATGAAATAAAAAACTCATAGTATGAAAAACACAAATGAGTAACAAAAATAGCATAAAGTAATAGCAATTGTCATTTTACTAGTAGAAAAATGATCTGCTTGATAAAGTTTAATTGGCTGGTAAAACATTTACTGTTATTACTAAGTGCTTATCAAATTAAAAAGCATAGTCAGTAACCCATGAGGAATTAAGAAATAATGGGACAATACGAGTAAGTTTACAAAATATCCTTTTGGTTTTAGCCCATGTGATAAATGCAAAATCCTAAAAACACTGGCCTGGATTGACTTCAGAAATCTTTCCTCAAAACACTTTTATAAAAACCTATGAAAAATTTGCTGGGGAATAAAAAAGGATTACAGAATTCTTTACATGATCTTTATGATCATGATTATATCCAGGCTGTTGAAACCATACATATAAAACTATTTTATGGCTATTTAAATTATTTATGTTTCCCTATCACAAAAACTCATACTTTAGATTCTGATACAAAGATGCTTAAGCAACACACAGCAGTGCCATTACCATAATAACTTCTGAAATTAAAACCCGTCTAAAACTCTATGGAAAGCTAACATCCAGTTCATTAACCATTCCTGTTAGTTTTCAATAATGCAAAAATGATTAGAAGTTTAATTTGTTAATCACCTGTGTTTTGACTGGTAGTAAATATATAATCCTCTGCAGAAGTCTAAACTAGCCCTTGCAGAAAATAAAATGTGCTAATATCTTATCAGGACTAATAATGGAAATAAAAAAAAATCAATCATGCTGAGGAAAACCATTGATGGTTGAACAATTAATTCATCTTTAACTCTGTTTAATGATGATATACACAAGTAGAAGAAACATCTTTCTGTAATAAGGTTTAGAGTGTCACTCACCAATCATGTGATTTGCAACATGAACCTGAATATCCCATTCATTGTAGAAAACCATCTGACACTTGATGCACTGATAGGTCTTCTTCTGAGAAAACAAGTATAAACAGAGTTACTTAGATACATGGACTTTAAATTGTTTCTTTGTTTTAAATACACATTTTTCTGAGATGCTGGTCTTACCAACGTTGCTGACCAACAAACTAAACTACAGGGCCAATTCCTTACTTAGACCTTATGGCTTGATTCCAACACTATATTTTCAGTTGCAGACATTTAGAAGAAACAGAAGCACATAATTATGGCATAATATATTTTAAAGATCTCTAAACTCAATAACAAAAGGTTTTTGAAACCAGAAGTATTACAGAAATACAGTTTTTAAAAAACAGAAGTATTAAAAAAAAATCTACAGAGTTTCGGAAACCAATGTCTTTGAAGATCAGGCACAAAATCATGCTGACCAAAATAACTGGGGTGTTGCTTCTAGATATCCAAAAATAAAAGGGCTAATAAGTTAAGATTCACGAATTCTAGCTAAAATACTTAGAGACTGTATAATTTTTAGCTAAATTCTACAATTTAAATGATGTTTTAGAAGTTGCTAAGTGATAGCATTTAAATATATACTTCATCCTGTAAATAATATAATAATGAACATTCTAACACTATTTTATCATTTTATGAAACAGTCCTGTGAAGTAGATAGAACAAGATTTTTATTATAATTCTTATAGCATAAATGAAGAAACGGAGGCCCAGAGAAATAGAAAGATTTGCCTAATGTCATGGTGCCGTACAGCTGGGAAGAGAAATACGTTCTTTCGATTCTAAATGCTAGTAGGCTCTCTGATTTCTGAATCATAAAGCAGCCATTACGATTTTACATCTTCATTATTAAGTTCTAGTACTTATTAGATGAACTCAATAAATAGAGTATTAGTTGTGTTTTCCAGAACACATACTTACATAAATTCCTTTTTGATGAAATTTAATATTTGTAATTAAAAACCATGTTGGAATACAAAATAAACCCTTATGAAAATAATCCACTTTTAAAATTTCCCAAACATAAGAAAATTACATTTGTAAAAATCACATAAATGACATTTTTACAGAATTATCATTTCATTTGAAGTCATCTAAAACTGTTTTACTAATGGTGTTAATAAGGAAGTACCAGCCTGTAAATTACAATTAATTTTAAGGAACTGAGGTTCTTTAGAACTTAACAGAATCAAAGTTAAGCACAAACATTTGGCATAATTCATTTGAGATTTAAAATTATAAATGGCATTAATATAATTTTTTCCTAATAATTGTAATTTAACATAGTATTTTCTTCTGCAACAGTGGACAATATTCCTTGTAAACTACGGAAGTACAGGCATATTTCCATTGGAAGCTGTTTAAATAATCTGATGGTCTTTGTACCTTAGGCATATCGCAAACTGAATGTGCTGAATCTAAATCTAACACGGACTTCAAACACCCTGACAATCACCAAGGAAGATTTACTACACTGAGCTGTTTACAAGATGCTTTTGATGGTGACATATAGAGCAACATGTGTTACGTAAATAACATCTATCCCTTTTTTAACAATATTTCCCTTTAGAACTAGTTAGAAAATATTTCTTACTCCCTGATGACCTACATTATATATTGTTTATTAGCATACTTCTAGCATTATTCCTGATATGTGACCTTGCTGAAAAACAAAGAAACATAAACTTAATGGCTAGTCTTTTCTCTTGTTAGCACAGTAAAACATACAATATGTCGAAAACTGTCTCCAAAAATGATGACTGATGAATATCTTGGCAGAATATACCAGGGTTTTTTTTCCTAGTCTAATAATAAAGAATAAAATCACTTGAAAAGCCAAAATAATAAAATACCAGCACTTACTACTATCTTCAAAATGAACTGACACATGTAAGTTTTCTTTTATTATTGAATGAAAATGCTTTTGCCACTACTGATAATTCAAATATTAATTCTCTCCACTCATAAAACAGTGTCTAAAATGCTATATTTTTTATTAACAAAGCCATAGTCTTATCTATAAGCTCCTAAATTTATGGCTAGATAAGAATTTATTGTGATCAAAAACAATGAACCATGATTTTAAAATACTGAAGCTTGAACTCTGCTTCACCATATTTTTCACATTTCCCCAATACAAAGCAACGATACGCAAACTGGGATGTGTTAAGGGTTTTCTTTCTAAAGCCATGATGTAAAATTCCTTTTTACCCTCAATTTTTAAAATGGTAATGTTAAATGACCTTTAAAGCATCTCTCATTATAATTATAGATTCTTCACAAAATATTTGAGAGACCTCTGTACACCTGTCCACCATCTTTAAGTACAGGAATTATAACCTCTGAACAGTGTCAGCCTTGGGGATCTCATTCCCTTGTTGGTAAATTTATTGCACCTCTCTATGGCTAAAATTATGAGAGAATTCTTCCTGATTCTAGACCCAAATCTGCTTTTCTGCTATTTTCACCCATTGGCCCTAACTCTAAGTTCTGGTGCTACAAAGAAGAGGTTGAATCCATTGTCTAATATGACAATTACATTAGCCCCTTTTCAGACTGAACATAGGGGCACAATGTAAGAAATACTTGGAATTACCTCCCATCCTGTTTACCTACCTCCAAGTCAATGTTTTAAGAAATAGAACTCCAAACGAAGCTCGATACTCCAGGTGTGATCTGACCCTTGCAGAGTACATGAGGACTGTCACCTCCCTTAGGACAATTACTTACATTTATATAAAAGACAACAAAAAAAGTCAAGTGAGATAATTTCTTTTAAAAGCAGATAAAAGTAGAAACAGAACTTCCATTGTTTGGGCCCCAGATTGGCCTTTATCAACGCTTAAGTTGTCAATTTACTTGAAATGCTAATTTAGTACATTTTTAAAAGAGACTTTTTTTTTCATTAGCCTTTTTAAATGTGCTACTTGGGAGTGGGATTGTCATTTCCTGATTGTTCTCTTTTGTTTTCTGATACTGATAGATGTAATTATCAAGGATACAACTTTTTCCCAGCACCTCATTATTTTTGATTGATTTTGAGAACAATTTAAATGTGCCTTTTTGACATTCTTGTTTTCAGTTACCCTCTGGTTAAAGTACTCAGAGACTTTTTAAAAAGAACATCTCATAAATTAAAAAAAAATGATTAGAGATGCTTAATAATATATAGTTTTTAAAAATTATTCTGATTAACCCTCTTCCCCTCCATTCCATCCATTAGGACGTAGACTCCACATTTAGTCTTATCAAATTTTAAAAGTTGAAATGATAATTATTAAAACTTACACTTTGTGGAAATCAAACTGCTTTGATTTCTTTTACCAAAATACTGAAAGGATTAAAAATATCAGTGCACACAGTAATCCTCAAAAACAGAAAAAAAAAAAATTAAGTTGCTACCATTGGAGGTGACTATTACATCAATTTCTTTTTCTGAAAATTTACAATGAAAGGGTCAGAAGCACCTTGCATTTTTTAGGAGGAAGTGTAGGTCGTGCCTGTTTGATGAGTGAAAGCTTTTCTTTATAGAAGAATGACAGCAGAAGGGATGATAAAATTAGATATTCACCATTTTGCAATGCCAAATAAAATGGTTCAGGATAATCATTAATGGATGCTGAAACTAGTAGAGGAAAGGTTATTCTGAGATACTCAAATTTCATCCTGTGATCACTGCAAAGAGAAAGATTTATCTTTACAATAAATTTAGCTGATGGTAATCACTCTAACCAGACTATTTAGCTTAATATCACTAAGAATGGAAGTGACCTGACACTGCATGCCTCTTTATGAGTTGCAATATGAAATATACATCACAATATAGTATCTTATCTAAAAAGGATACTTGAATCTAATTAAGTCTTTAGGCCTAACAATCCAGTTTTCAGTAAATACAGGGATACGCGAACAAATATTACTATAAAAATGCAAATCCAGAATATTCTTTAGAGAAATGGCCTGTTGTCTTCGAAAAGGGGAACAACTATTACTATAAGGGGGAAAAAAACCTTCAAATCCAGAATATTCTTCAGAAGAAATGGCCTATTGTCATGGGAAAAAAGTGGAGAGCTGAAAGAGACTGAAAAAGACTTAAGTAAATGTAATGTGTGGGTCATGATTTGGGGGAAGGGGGAGGAAACAGCTATAAAAAGGCTTTTCAGGCAATTGAGAATAATTTAGATTTCAATCTCACTATCAGCTGATATTAGATGCTATCGGTAAGTTACTGTTACCTTTTCTAGATGTGATAATGGTATTGGGGTCATGTGGATTTTTTAACACAAATCTAGTGTATAAACTTTAAGAAGTCAGGAACCATAGCTCACATTCATTTGTATAATAAAATAATAATAATTTTATAAATTGTTTCATACAGTCTATAAAAAACTTGTATTTAAAAAAAATCCCTTGAAACAATCCTGTAAGAGTAGGTAAAGGAGGGATTATTATCCTCATTTATGGATTAATTAAGTGACTTGGCCAAAGTCATACAGGTTGTTAACACCATAACCAAGACAGGATTCTACTGTCTTTCATACACTGGACTTTAACACAGTTTATACTCTGGTCATCTGCAGGTAAATTTATAATTACATTTTAGGTGCATTTCAAAAGAAGTCTTTCCATATAATTAAGTAGTGCTTTGGTCTTTGACAATGCCAGGAATGATAGGAAAAGTAACTTATGAGAGTGAAGGAACTGTCTGTAGCCATGTTAGCCATAGGCTCCCAATCTCAGACCCTTGACTAAGATTCACAGAATAGAATGGGCTCTTCAAATTCCCTTAGTCTATTTCAAGATTTTCCCTTTGTTCTCAATGTTCTGCAGTGTTTTGTTATGTTTTAAACTGTACATTTATGTTTGTCTTGCTCAATACAAAAATAATACCAATTTGAGATCTCATGTATGTCCTCAATTCTTAAAATTTTCAGTGATTAAAATCACTCAGTTATTAAGTCTGCTTAAGACACTCTCCATTCACTTCTATCAGGATCCTTATTAGACACAAATTGGAGCCTCTCAGTCTATCCTCCGTGTATTTTAACTGCTCTTTCATTCATATTTTAAGAATCCATTTGTTTCCTCATGTTCTGATCTAGATCATCTTCTCTGCACTCTCATAAAACACTGATTCTCTCTTCACTACTGACCAGTCTAGAGTTTTATCCTATCTAGGAAAGCTTTTATTTAAAATGACTATTTTTCATTTCCAACATTTCTGGTTTTAAACATTCAAGTGCTCTTGTTTTACTTCTGCTTGGATTTGCTTCATAATTTGTCACTCTTTTCAGTGGAAATTATACTTTCATTTATCTTACTGAGCTTTTAAACATAGTTATTTCAAAGTCTTTGTCAGACTGTTCAAAATAATTAATTTCTTCTTGTTCTTTTTTCTGCTTTACTAGTGTTTGATTCATTCACACACTTTGGAATCTTGGTTGAAAGCCTATTTGTAGTGATTTTTTTTTTTTTCTATGTGCTCATTACTCCCTTTTCAGTAGTTTTCCTGTTGGTTCTACTAGGGCATCCCAGGCTACTGTACCCAAGCTGGGTCTTAGAGGGGCATTTCCTGACTATCTGCTGTGCTGCAGGGATACAGAAACATTGCAAGGTAACCCACAAAGGCAACACAGGGCTAATTCAGTTTTATGTCACAAAACTGTGTCTTTCTTCCTACTCCTTCGATCCTCCAGGTAAGAAACCTAGTTCCTGGTAGTGGTCAACAAAACTATTTTTTCTCAGTCTCTTGCTGTGAACAAGAAAGTTCCTCCCAAGCCGTGCTTCAAATAGTGGGTGTGGATTTGTCCCATAGGCATTAAACCCTAATTATCACTTTCTATTGCTGGAAAATGTTTAGCAGACCCCTGGCTTCAGCCTTAATAATCATTTGGTTTCCTTGTTGGGTTTCTAGATCTCAAAGATGAAGAATTGTTTTGGACTTGACTTGCTCTATGTTTGGAACATCTAAGCTGAAGTTACAGAGCCATTTTTCCAGATGTCCCATAGCTCTCAGCTCCCTCTAATTCAAGGCTTTCAAGGAAGGACCAGTGTCAGTTTTGGTCACAACCCTGAAATCAGGATATTGTACAATGATGCTATAAAGTATTCATCCCAAATATATCCAGCAGTCTTTAGTAGGAAAGAATATTTGAATTTCCTTTCTGTAATACTAACTAGCTGTATGGTTAGTTATGTGATAAATCATTAAATGACCCTGAGTTTCCTTCTCTGCAAGTGAAAAAATAATCAGACTTATCGAGTTGATATGAAAAGTGAGAATTATATAAAAATGCTTGGTATCGTGCCTACCATGTAGCATGCCAGCAATAAATAGTAAATTTTAATGCTTACTTATTTACTAAAGGTACTATTTACTGCCTGTATTACTCTACTTGCCAGGTTATTATGGGGACGGAATAAAATATGATATAAACTCTCTGGCACAACAAAGATGTTTGTCAAAGGTTAGTAGTTTTCACCTTTTTAAGTGGACTTTGGAACTACATTAAAATTTCTTTCAACTCAAATCCACTAATTTAAATTTCATGACAATTAACAAAGGTTAAACAAATGTTTATTAAATAAAGCTTTAAAAATTAGTTGGCCCTCCATATTTGTGGATTTTGCATCTGCAATCAACCTCTGGTTGAAAAATTTGAAAAAATAATACTATAATACCATAAGAAAAATCAAATAAAAAACCAATACATTATGACAGCTATTTACATAGCATTTATATTGTATTCAGTATCGCAAGTAATCTAGAGATCATTTAAGTATATGGGAGCATGTAGGTGTTTTTATAAGGGACTTGAGCATCCACAGGGCATCATGGAACCAATTCCCCATGGATGCCAAGAGACAACTAATAACACCAAGAAAATCACACGTTGGTGACAAGGTTGGGAGTATGGGAAGGGAGAAGAGGTAAGAACGTATAAAAAGGTTCAAGCTAGCTATAATGAAAAAGCTGTTATAGCAATATATATTATCATTCCAAGAATGAATATATTAATTACAAATGCAATATATATTTTGGAGCAGCAGCACCAGTACTTTGTTGGCAAGCAAATGGATACTCTATGTGAGTGAAAGTAATAAGCCAGCAGCTTTCCACAAATGCTCAATAACTCAGACATTCTACTAATTTAGCCTAGTCATTTTCTAAGTAATTCTGAATTTGTATGAAAATAAGTCACTGAAGAAAGAGGAAAAAAATGGTAGAAATGTAATGAAAGCCACTACTGATGAAAAGCCCAAATAATTCATTGAAAAATAAATGTATCAATATTCTAATTTGTATTCTTGTGATAGTTAAAAGGATACTATTGTCTTACAGTGGTGGTTAATGTCCTGAGATAAAATCCATGTGATACTTTACACGATGCCTGGCACATGGCAACACCTCAACAACCAAGAGATATTAACTGTGATTCCTAAGCTCAAGGCATTACAATATAATTGGGGAAATAAAATACACAAACTTCAAACAGTTTTAAGTATTTTGTCTAAATGACATGGTAAAGCAGTTCAGGACCAAGTGCCTACTTTGGTGTACTGCAAAGAGAAGACAGAAGGTGTCAGAGAGTGACAG
Source organism: Aotus nancymaae (assembly GCF_030222135.1). Lineage (NCBI taxonomy): Eukaryota > Metazoa > Chordata > Mammalia > Primates > Aotidae > Aotus > Aotus nancymaae. The sequence goes on along the minus strand of NW_026988432.1, from coordinate 51,537,415 downwards.
ATTAATATGGTCTGGAAGAGTTAGAAAAAATTCCCTGGGAGAGACAGGACTTGATCTAAGGTCTAAAATGGGAATAATTTTCTTGGGTTTGAAACTGTTATGAGGCCTGGTGTGGTGGCTCATGCCTATAATCCCAGCATTTTGGGAGGCAGAGGTGACAGGATCACTTGAATCCAGGAGTTTGAGACTAGTCTGGGCAATGCATGTAGCCGAGACCCCATCTCCACAACAAATTTAAAAATTAGGTGTAGTAGCTTGCGCCTGTAGTTCTATGTAGGGAGACTGAGTCAGGAGGATAACTAGAGCCCAGGAGTTTGATGCTGCAGAGCTGTGACCATGCCACTGCACTCCAGCCTGGAGGACAGACTGAGTGAGACCTCATCTACTGCATGCCAGCCAAGTTGGTGGGGAATAAGGACGACAATTCAGAATAGAACCAGAGTTAAAGAAGATTGCTTCTGGCCAACTGACTAACAGGAAAAAGAAGAGAAACGAAAAAACCTAGTTGATAATGAACCTGGACACAGATACTTTAATGACAGAGTTGCAATTTTTATAGTACCAGGGAGAAAAAATATTTAATTAAGCATATTTATTGATATAGTTTGGATATTTGTCTCATCCAAAGCTCATGTTGAATTGCAATTCCCAATGCTGAAAGTGGCCCCTGGTGGGAGGTATTTGGGTCATGGAGGTGTATCTCTTCATGGCTTGGTGCTGTCTCTGCCACAGTGAGTGAGTTCCCATGAGATCTGGCCACTTAAAAGTGTGTGCCACCTCCCCGCCACTCTCTCTTGCTCCCTTTCTTCCCATGGGGGACGCCTGCTCCTGCTTTCCTTGCTGCATAAGTAAAAGCTCCGTAAGGCTTCTCAAGAAGTGGAGCAGGTGCCAGTGCTGCAGAACTGTGGGTCAATTATGCCACTTTTCAAATTACCCAGTCTCAAGTATTTCTTTATAGCAACGTAAGAATGACCTAATACAATTTTTTTTTTACAAATAAAACCCTAAACTCCATGAAGATACAAATTTAAGCTACTACTAAGTTTGTAATCAAGGAGTAAAAAAGTTGAGCAATTTTTAAAATCTTTTATTGAATTCTGTTTAAATATTAGATAAAATAGTATTAAAATATTTATTGGCTGGGCATGGTGGCTCACGCCTGTAATCCTAGCACTTTGGGAGGCCAAGGTAGCACATCACCTGAGGTTGGGAGTTCGAGAAAAGCCTGACCAACATGGTGAAATCCTGTCTCTATCAAAAATACAAAATTAGCTGGGCACAGTGGTGCATGCCTATAATCCCAGCTACTCAGGAGGCTGAGGCAGGAGAATCGCTTGAATCCGGGAGGCAGAGGTTGCGGTGAGCCAAGATCATGCCATTGCACTCTAGCCTGGGCAACAAGAGCGAAACTCCATCTCGAAAAAAAGAATTTATTTTCAAAGATATCCCCAGTAATCAAAAACCAGGAAACAATTGAGTGGAGTCTTCAGAAAAATCTAACAAGTATCCATTAAAACACAAAACTCAGTGTTAAAGTTGAAGTCACTTCCATGGATCGTACCAAACACATCTCGTGGAAAGAATTTACTACCTTGAAGTTCATGAATAAAGAGTCATCTTGTTTCTAAGAATAATGTTTAAGTTTAAAGTTAATAAAGAAAAACAAATAATTTAAGTTCAAAATTGTCTCCTAACAAATTTTCTTCAAAATTTGTCTTTCTACACACTTGAAATTGATGTCTTACATTAGACGCTGAAAAAACTGTGTCTGAGTTTCCCAGGGAGAGAGAAGCTTTATTAGGTTTACTCTCCTCATTCACATTTTAGAGTCTCTTCCAAGGGACCCAACTCATGTCCCTCCCTACATAGTCCACTGAGACCTCCCAGGTAAGGTATCTTCATCTAGATGATTTCAATGTTATGGGTTCAGTGGCTGTTTATTTCTATGCCATAAAAAAATTTACCTGAATAAAATCTCCTAGAGTGTTGTCCACAGAGTAGGCAGTCAATACATTTTGTTTCCTCACTGCTGAATGGACAATCAAATGAGTCATTCTACATCCATCACCTACATTCATGAGGTACTACCTAAGACTGGTCTATTTCTGCCTGCAAAACTCCCTACCACCTTACACAGCACCACAAATCAGTGAATTGGAAGAGGATGACTAACACAGAATAAACTGATGCTGTAGTGAAAGTTAAAAAAAGAAATCACCAGAGCATGTGCTAATTCTTTTTGAGCTAGGACAAGGAATTTGTCTCTTGTTACTCATTGCTATAATATTTTGTTAGTTCCTATTTGAAGAGATTTATAATTCATAGTAAATTCTAGGTAACTTCTTGCATTGACCGTTTTGTAAATGTTCATATCATTCAAGAAAGGTAAGACATTGACGGTGGGAGAACATGGGTTTAAATAATCACTCTTTTAGAAACATAAACCTGAGAAGGAGAAGTCAAAATCTGGAGTTACACAAAATTAGGGCCTATTTTCCTCATCAATTATTCTGATCATCTGTTTGTTTACATTAAAAAGCATTGAAACTTCCTTTTTGTTTCACTGTTACCAAAATAAGGAGCTATGGCTGGTAGATATCAAGGATGGACGGTTGGAGGGGTGAAGGAGTAGCAACAGTAAGTAAGTGCACTGCATCACCATTAAATCACATCACGTACCCAGACAGACCCCATCCAGAAGGCTGGTAGTATGACTTGTAATCCCATCATCAACCAGGAAAAAAAATTTGTCAGGCAGAATAAAGTATTTTAGAATTCATTAAGAAATACTTTCCTAAATATATAGTTTCTGTCCTAAAAACAAGTTAACTTAGATTGGTTCATTAACTCTTTATTAGCACTTGGTATCATTTAATAAAAAGTCATCATAAATAAAGACAAACTTTTTATCTCATTTTAAATAATGAGTTTATTTCAATTCTCTTATCATTTATTTATACACTGCATCAGAATTTCAATAAAACTGATCTATCTCCTAAATTGCTATAAGTTCTTTAAGGCTAGGTAGAAGGCTCTGTCTTCTTTTTTTTTTTTTTTGTATTTGTTTGTTTTCTGTTTTTTTTTTGAGACAGTCTCACTGTATCACCTAGGCTGGAGTGCAATGGTAAGATTTTGGCTCACTGCAACCTCTGCCTCCTGGGCTTAAGCAAGTCTCCTGCCTCAGCCTCCCAAGTAGATGAGACTACAGGCATGAGCCACGATGCCCAGCTAATTTTTTTTTGTATTTTTAGTAGAAATGGGGTTTCTCTATGTTGGCCAGAATGGTCTCGAACTCCTAGCCTCAAGTTATCTGCCCACTTCGGCCTCCCAAAGTGCTGGGATTACAGGCTTGAGCCATCCGCCCGGTCCATTTTGTATCTATTGCAATACATAATTAGTTACACATAACACATTAATATGTAAATGACTCATACCTGTTCACTATGCAATAAAAATCTTTGCTTCCTTCTACTTCTCTTTAGATGAAGGCTCCTGTGGAGTCCTAGTCATTCTCTTTTGTTTCTATCTCAAATGTATCCTTCCAGCTAGTCTTCTGTCAAAGAAATACTTCCTGTTCTGGTGGTTTTGTGTCTTACCTATAAAATGTAGTTTGTCTTATACTAGATCATTTCATTTACCCATGTATATGCCCAAATTACCTTTGTCCTTTATAATTTTTATCGCCACTGAGATATTTTAATGCCTGCCCCTGCTTCTCTTAGCAGTTCTGACTTTCTTTCTCCTCATTCCGGGGTTGCCTTCTCTCATCCATCCCTTCCATTTGAGCAGCTTTCCTACTGAGGCATGTCAGACCACCCTTCTCTTCTCCTTCAAATTACTTCTAAAACCCACCTGCTTCAAAAAGCTTACTAGCAATTACACCCACACAATGCCGTGGGTGCTGACTTTATTATTCCTGTTGTTTGTACTCTTAGTAAATTTTTTAGGATAGAGGTGTGTTTCTTTCACTTTACCTATTCTAGAACATGCTGTGTAGTTACAATGTATATAAATGTGCAAGTGGTAGGGTTCTTTTAACCCCTTGATTTAACTAAAATTATCTGAATTTTTCAAAATCTTCCCCATTCATTATTCCAAAAATATCTTTTTGAAAAATAGGAAAAAATGCCCCTGTATTCTTTCCATTTCCAAACATAACAGGACAAGCTTATATAGAGTATTGTGGAGTTTTATGATTGAAAGGGACAAGTTAGTCTATTTCAAATTTCCTCACAGACAATGAAACTGAGATCCAGAGAGATGGAGTGACCTTGCCCATGACTCACAGAAAGTGACCAGCCTAGCAAGCCTAGGACCCCAGACTGCCATGAACACATCCACATGTACATGGTGTGGTGGCTCATTTACAAAAAGGAGCTGCTATTGCCACCTTGGCTACCTGTGATACTTGCAACTCATCGGGGCTCTTCAGGGCACAGGACTCCAGGACCAACTCTCCAGTACCGCCTCTCATTACCAGTTCTTGCTACTAACCGCTGCCTTCTTGGAGGGTTTCCATTTCCTAGTGTATACTTTCTGCACAGAATGTGCTGTATTATAGTCAAAGGTTTCCTGTCACTTAAGGAGCAAGGTCTTAGTTTTTTCTTAAGCTCTCACACTCAGCCCACTGCCTGACAGAGAACATATATGAAAGGGTGCATGAACTATGCAGAAGTGAACTGATGTGAGCTTTTTATATGTACGCCTAAAAGTAAACGTTGTCAGAATATCATGTTGTAGGGAACCAGACTGCTGTCATCACACACACCTAGATTCTGCATCATACAACCAGGTATAAACTCTTAGTCCCCCTTCAGATTATCCCAGAAAGATTAAACTGCAGCACTGAAAAATTTCTGCATAATCATGATTCATAATAAATTGTATAGAAATTCTACAAATAAAAAAATGTCTAAGAATATAATCTAGAAAAATATGGGGCCCTTTCCTGACCAGGCTTCTGCTCCATGAGAACATTCTTCCACAGCATAGAATATCAAAGGGGAGAAGTGTTAAGGAAAGAATAATATCAAATATGACATCTTGCAAGGCAAGCACCGTGATTTTTTTTTTTTTAATTTTCTTTAGAAATCCAGGTGACAAATCATTCATTCTTTTTTTCTTTTGAGATGGAGTTTTGCTCTTGTTACCCAGGCTGGAGTGCAATGACGCGATCTCGGTTCACCGCAACCTCCACCTCCTGGGTTCAGGCAATTCTCCTGCCTCAGCCTACTGAGTAGCTGGGACTACAGGCACGCCCCACCATGCCCTGCTAATTTTTTGTATTTTTAGTAGAGACGGGGTTTCACCATGTTGACCAGGATGGTCTCGATCTCTTGACCTCATGATTTACCTGCCTTGGCCTCCCAAAGTGCTGGGATTACAGGCATGAGCCACCCAGTCATTCTTTTAAGAGACATTTTGGGACATCACTGCTGAAGAACCTCACTAGACATTTAAGCATAGTCCTATTTCTAATCCTGCCAGCTCTTCACAGTCTTAATACAGGAGTCACTATGTGAAGATATATTTGCTTTTTACAGGTTTCTCTTTTTTTTTTTTTTGAGATGAAGTTTCACTCTTGTTGCTCAGGCTGGAGTGCAATGGCACGATCTTGGCTCACTGCAACCTCCGATCCCTGGGTTCAAGCAGTTCTCCTGCGTCAGCCTCCGGAGTAGGTGGGATTACAGGCATGTGTCACCATGCCTGGCTAATTTTGTATCGGTTTAATTCTTTACTGAGAGAAACACGGAACAACAACCATGTTTGCCTTTTGTGCCCAACGTCTATGAACAATGCTTACCACACATTTGAAACTCAATTAATTGCTCAATAAATGAATGAACTAGGCTCAAATTAATCTAAACAGCGTTTTAAATTTGGTATAACAAAATATTATCAATCTAGACCCAATTATGGCATTGAAAGAATCTGTTTTCCATCAAAACTATTAATTTTCTAGTCCTAGTAAGTATAGATTTTAAACTTACGGGGTTTCCTGCCAGTTTTTCAGCTACCTTATCTGGTCATTTAGTTTTCCTTCCCTCTCTCCTTTCAACCCACCTTTCTTTTTTCCTTTCTTCTGTGCCTCCTATTTTCTCTTTCTTTTTTTAAAAGAATAACCTTTATCAAACACATGGTCACTGCTTATAACTAAATTATCAATTTCTAGATATTTATCAATACCTTTTTTGATATTATTTTGTTATACCAAATTTAAAACATTTCAAACTGACTTGTTACACTGCTTACATTAATTTAAGTCTAGTTCATTCATTCATTTATTCCCCGTACTCACCTCAGCCTCCTGAGTAGCTGGACTACTGGCCATGCCACACACCACTGAACCCACTAAGTTTCTTTAAGTTTTCAGTAGAGACAAGGTCTTGCTATGTTGCTTGGAGCATATCAATAGCTTTTAATACTGCTCATTTTTGCTTCCTTACTGTCTAAGCCGAACTTAAATGTAAAATTCCAGAGAAAATCCTTAAGAGCTATCTTAAAATGAATACGTTAATATCAAACTTCATTAAGTCAGGCTTAACAATGCCACTTCAATTTCTAAATCATGGCTTATCTTTGCATTGAAGTATCTCTCAACTGCTTACTTTTTTAAAAATATAAGTTTCTATTCTTAAAATAAATCAAGAGGTGGCCGGGTGCAGTGGCTCACGAGGTCAGGATATCGAAACCATCCTGGCCACGGTGAAACCCTGTCTCTACTAAAATAGAAAAAATTAGACAGGTGTGGTGGTGCACGCCTTTAGTCCCAGCTACTCAGGAGGCTGAAGCAGGTAAATCGCTTGAATCCGGGAGACAAAGGTAGCAGTGAGCCAAGACCGTGCCACTGTACTCCAGCCTGGCAAAAGAGTGAGACTCCGTCTCAAAAAAAAAAAAAAATCAAGAGGTGATACATCTAAATTACAAATCATGGCCAAAAAAAAGAGACCATTTTCACTGTTTCCCCCTCAGAATGTAAATACTGTGTATGTGATTCATACAGACATCGCCAGTGGATTTTAGGCAAATAATAGCCCTTTCAAATTAACTGCTTCTCAAACTACTCATTTGTTTCCTAGGATTAGAGGGGAAAAGCCTTATTTTGGTATTCACTTACTAAACCTTTCATGCCCAATTTTTACTTGACTTAAATGTTATTTCGCCAAGATTTTGTTAACTCCCTTGCAATCCAATGCTATTGAACATTTTTCCTTTCTTAACTGTGATTACATTTGCCACCTATGTGCTCATTCATTTATATGCTTTTCTACGTTTTATATGTATTGTTTCCTGACACTATCTCTGATCTCAAATAAAATAAAATTTTATCTCTGTGGTCTTTACATTCTTTTTGCTCCTTGATTTTCATTGCCTCTAAGTTTTATTTTAAGACTTAATTATGCTTTTCCACTTTACCAACTTTGTGGAAATATGATTCCTCATTTAGATGCATTTTGACTGAATAAGCCATAGTCCTAGCATTAAATAATTCTACATTATAATAACATATTAAGAAACATTATAACATATTAAGAAACATTATATAAATAAATTATATGCGTACATACACAGTAGGGATATGTGTAGATTACATACTATATGAATGATACATTTGTAGCCTGCTTCATGTTTAGCGAGAACTTTCAGAGACTGTACCATCTGCTTTTCATGATACTTTATATAGAGGGTCAAGTATGCTGAATGCCCATTTTAGCAATAAGGAAACTGAAGCTTAGGAAGGACTGGCTGAGAGCACACAGGTGGCTCTGTCAACTGCTACATGAACTCGTTTTTTTCCCTACCTAAGTACAATCTTTCCTTCTACTATATTATGCTTCATATCCTTAAACTCCCCATACTCACAGCAGCAATCTCTCTAGAAGAAAAAATTTACAGACAGAGTTCAAGGCTTGCTTATGTAATACAATGTTTAATTCGATAAAATAAATTATTTGCCTTGATATGGGGATTTTTATAGGACTTCACCTGCCACTCAATCTCTTTATGACGTGAAGTGCATAGTATATTACATACTTACGAGGTGTCTAACGTTGTATATATGTGTGGCTCTGAGAACCTGTACCATTATTTGGTTTTTACAAAAATGCTTCTTCGTTTCATTTTCCAAATGTTTTAATTACCAGGCTTCAATTATTTATAAGTGTTTACAAAGAACCTAGGGCATACAAGTAACTCCTCTGAGACCCATGGAGGTTACCAAGCCAAAGCCCAGCCTCTGCCCCTCTCTCCAGCTCTCTGACCTCCTCTCCCAAGACTGTGTCCCCTGCTCCAGGCATACTATTTCCCTGTTCTCACGTAAGCTTACTAGACATACATAGAGGAGAAAGACATGTATCCAAATAACTACATTTGTATAAAGCTCCTCCTCTTTACAAACCTGGTAGGAAATGTCTTGTACATGACAGGAATTAATCTGTTATCACAAATTGAAGTACAAGATGAGGAATAAAAAGGTTCATGCTAAATACTAACCTTCCCCAAAGTGTGAGATATGTACTCCATTAAAGTTAATGCATGGATACTCCTCTAATTACAATAACAAAAGAAAAAAGATCAACTGAGATGCTAATATGTCTTTAATACCTCCAAAACACTTGATAAACTTACTTGTAGCAATGAACAGGTTTTAGGCTCAGAGCCGTTTGTGGGTATGAATACATGGCTAGAAATTTTAAAACACTATTTTGTATTCATTCTTCTATTTATGGTGAATGACACTGATCATATACTTAGGGTTCTGAGTTTTTGAGGGTTTTTGATGTTAGAGATTAAATGCTTATAGAGCATTGATAACACAGGTAATATATAAAAAATTACTATTAATCAACTGTATGCCTAGACTCCTGCATAGCTTCCTATGCAGCCCTCCCAGACAATCCATTACTCTGTCTGAATTTGCATTATTCCATATTAATAATGAGAATAAATATTTTCCTATGTTCACTGAGCCCTCATGCTTCCTATGAAATTCTTGTTCCTGTTAATTTCCCATTTTCTTATTTTGTGGTTTGCATTTTTCTGTAAGTTTCTGGCTGTCTCTTACACAGTTTTGGAAACTATTAATTTTTCTAGTTATATGTGTTATAAATGTGTTTTATAATCCAGTAGCTTTTGTTTTTACTCCCTGTATCATAACTTTTGGTAAACAAATTATTTTTAATGTTGCTGAACATATTTTGTGATTTATATATTGTGTTCTTGTTTACAAAATCATTCCCTTATTGAAGGTGATAAAAATATTCTTTTATTTTTCTAAAAGGTTTATGGTTTTGCCTTTCACACATCTGTCTTTAAACCACCTGGAACTAATTTTTATACATGTTAGTAGAGATTCAATTTTATTTTTATTTTATTCCATATAGATAATGAGTTGAAAACTCTATCCATTTCCCCACTAATGTGCAAAGGCAGTTCTATTCTAGACAGAGTTTTATACACGTAATATCTCTTTTGGAGAAATTTCTGTGTGGTTCTGTGGACCAACACTGCCTCATAATCCTAATTACTGCAGATTTATTAAAAATTGACTAGATAATGGGACAAATATTTTCCATGTCTATTCTTTTGCTTCAAGAGTATCTTTGTCATGTGATTTTTCATTCTTCTACACACGTTTTGAAATCTGCTTATCAAGTTCCAAAAAATAAAAATATAAAAAAATATATTTTAGTAGACAGGCATAGTTGCTCACGCCTGTAATTCCAGCACTTTGGGAGGCCAAGGCGGGAGGATCAGGAGGTCAGGAGTTTGAGACCAGCCTGGCCAACATAGTGAAACCCCATCTCTACTAAAAATACAGAAATTAGCCAGGCATGATGGTATGTGCCCGTGTTCCCAGCTACTCAGGAGGCTGAGGCAGGATAATTACTTGAACCTGGGAGGCAGAGGTTGTGGTGAGCCAAGATTGCACCACTGCACTCCAGATTGGGCAAAAGAGCGAGACTCTGTCTCAGATGTATATATAAAATATATATATAAAAATATAAATTTTCATTGGAATAACACTGAATCTATAGATCAATTTAGAGATAATTGACAGACTTACAGTATTGAGTCTTCTATCCATGAACAAGTTATATCTGATCATTTATTCAGGTCTTTTAAAATATTTCAATAATGTTTTATCATTTTTTCCATAAATGACTTAATATATTTTATAAGACTGATTTCTAACTTTTTCTGCCTATCGTAAATGGGATTATTTTAAAACAAGTATTTTCTGGGTTTTGAATAAAAATCCAGTTGACTTAAATGTGTTGATTTGGTACCCAGCAACTTTGCTAAAGTTTTATTGTAATAGTCTGTCTTTAGATTCTTTGGGTATTGTTTTACAAGCAAACATTACCTGCATATGATAGTATAATCTGTATATTTTCAATTTTTGGCTACCTTTTTTCTAATAGTCAAATTCTTTCTGATTTTATCTTATCTCATTGGCTACATCACCCACCATGCCTTACTAGTAATTTAAAAATATTAATTTCATCAAAATTTCCCCACTAATTATATTGTAAGTATAATATAATCATAATATAGTTACATTATAATTACATTATGTTATAAAAAATAAAATAGTTATATATAACATAACTATTATATAGTATTTATAATTCTTGCTTAAGATAATATTTTAGGTGGGGCACAGTGGCTCAAGCCTCCCAGAACTTTGGGAGGCTGAAGTAGGCGGATCACAAAGTCAGGAGTTCAAGACCAGCCTGATTAACATGGTGAAACTCTGTCTCTATTTTAAAAAATACAAAAATTAGCCAGGCATGGTAGTGCACCCCTGTAATCCTAGACCCGGGAGGTGGAGGTTGCAGTGAGCCAAGACTGCACCACTGTACTCTAGCCTCGGCAACAGAGTGAGACTCCTTCTCAAAAAACCAAAAAAGTAGTATTTTTAAAAGTTTTTATTAGGGTAAGGGAACTCCTGCCTATTCTTACTTTAGTGTTCTTTTTAAATCATGAAAGTATGTTAAATACAGTTTTTCCAGTGACTTTTGAGATAAAAATATAATTTATCTCTTTTAATCTGCTAGTGTGGTAAATTGATTTCCTGATATTGAACCCACCTTGCATTCTTGTGATAAACCTATTTCAGTCATAATACATTCTCATACACGGTAGATTTAACTACTAATACTTTGTTCAAAAATTTAAAATGTAAAATCATGAATAAAATTGGCCTAGATTTCTTTTTTTCAGTATTTTTGTCTGGTTTTGATATCAGGATCATACCAGATTCATTAAATAAAAGATGGTATTTACTCTTTTTGTATTTTCTGGCACATTTTTGAAATAATGCGTATTCTTAGAGGGACTCATATTGAAAGCCACCTGAGCCTAATAGCTTCTTTGGAGAAAAGATTTTCAACGATGTATTAAACTTTTTAAATGTTTATTGAATCATTATACTTCTCTCTTTTTTTCTTGAGCCATGCTTGGTAACAAATTATTCTAAGATTGTTTCTATATACTATAACTTAAATTCTCTACTATTTGTATAAAATTACTCATAGTATTCTTTTTTCTTTTTTATCTTTATTTGGCTTTTTTTGTAAAATTTTATTGGGAAATAACATTACATAAACAGTAGTAATCCTAAGTATACTGCCTGGTGAAATTTCAGATATTATGCACCAGTGTAACCAACACATAGAGAAGATATGAAACACTTCCATCATCCAGGAAATGCCTTGCTTTTCCTTCCCCGTTGATGGCATCCCAGAAGTAACTACTCTGACTTTGATCATCATAGATTAGTTTTGTCCATTCTTAACCTTTACATGAACAAAGTCATTTTGCTCCTCATTCTCTCAAAATATTGCATTCGTTTTTATAGTCATTTTGATACATGTAATGTTTCTCCTATTAGCCTTTTAACTTCTGCAAGTACAAAGTAAGGCTCCCCTTTTCATTATTAATATTATTTACCTCTGGTTCTATTTCCTGATTAATCTCACCAAAAGTTTGTAAATTCTGTCAGTCTTTTGGGAAAACTAACTTTTTACTTTGTTGGGCTTCCTGTTGATCACTGTTTCTTTGTTTACTATTTCATTACTTTTTCTCTTAGCTTTATTGCTTTCTTTCTTTCTACTTTTTATGAGTTTATTTTATTGTACTGTTCTTAAGGTCTTTAGTTGATATATCACAGTGATAGTATGCTTTCCTTATTTTCTAATGTATATTTTTATTTTCTAGCAACTTTCCCTCTAAGTGGGGCATTTAGTTATATCTCAAAACTTTTGAAATGTATTTATCCTTTAGTTTTTAGCATTTTTAATTTCTATTTTTATGCCTTCTTTGTTCAATGCATGTTTTAAACTTTAAAATGTATGGTTTGTAAGATCCTTTTTTCAATTATAACTTACTTGTATTATAGACGGAAAATGTGATTTGTGTGATTCTCAGGTTTTAAGTTTGTTGAGATAAGCTTTATGATAGGAAGCACATGAAGGAGACCAGCTGAGATTTAATATAGTTTGGCCTGGAGAAAGGATGCAGGAGATGCAGATAGAAGAGAAATTACAGAAGAATAATCAATAGCACCTGGGGAGTGATTGCCCTAACAGGTTAGGAGAACAGGAATCGTATAGGAAACAAAGTTTCAGGCAGGAATGACCAGGACAAAGATAAAATACTGAACAAAATGGGAGAAAACGAAATTATAGTTAGAGTTGATTAAAGGGCTAGCAGAAGCTTCAACTGGTAATGTGAAAAGGGAAGCTGAAAATCTAAGACTGGGAGTTCAACAGAGATTGAGAACTAAAGCTTCATATTCGCTTATCTGTATGGGATAACAATGAGGTAATAGGAAACAGGGATTCCTATTTCAGAATAGAAAGGCAGATTAAGAATAGAACCTCTAGAAACATGCACATTTAAAAGGTAATAAAGCATGAAAAGGTTTTTAAAAAGTATAAATAAGGGGAACCAGCTATTCAGGCTTTTTTAAAAGCCATTGGCAAGATTCTTATAATTAAGCTGTTAAATTTCTAGAAATACAAAGTACATATGTACTAGAAAACTACATCTACATCATGTGGTAGGTAGAGCAACACCGTAATAAGAGATCCAGAGATCTAGAATATAGCTTTCACTTTTCTTTCATCATTTAAAATCATCTTGGCTAGATATTTACTAATTTTCATCTTGACAAAATCTCAACCAAAAATGTGAAATGTTCTTCCTAGACAGTTCTACGATGACACAGGATGATTCCAAACTCTTTTGGCCTAGTACCAAAAGGACAAACATTATTATGTGCAATTAGAAATTTGAAATACAAGAACAATCCTATTTTTGAATTTTGTAAGTTCTAAAAGTCACTGTAATTATATGAAAAACGTCAACAAAAGGTCTAGAACTGGAAGTAGGTACAGAAAATCTAGGAATGGTAGATGCAGCAAATGCAACAATGGGGGCAATGCTCAATACCAGATGATCATGGAACTGGGTACAAAGCATGGATGCAAGGCACCTGTTCCCACATTCCACAGCCTGGTACTGATGCCAGGGCTGCTGACTCTCCATTCTACTACTCTGTAGATGGCAAAAAATATTGAATACAACAACAACAATACAGACTGGACTTGGCAGAGTAATTCACTGTATTTCAAGAACATCTTGAATTTTATCAATTTATTTGGTCCTGTAAATTTTCTACTTAATTTTTAAAATACTGTCTCTTTAGAGGGAGCTTAACCCATTTAGTTTTTGCTCTTTGCATATTTAACTTAGCAAAACTTAGTATCATCAATTTGAAATTTGAAAACTTTAAAATATTTTTTATCAATCTATTTTTTTTTTCAGCCTCATATGGAAACTTTGATGAACAGAACAATACAAAAAAGAACTCTGGAACTTAAATAGGTTCTAAATTGTCATCATGTACATTTCCATTTTCCATACAAGAACCATAAAGAAATAATATTGATTCTAAGACACTTAAAACAGATCTTCGTATTAAAGATGAATTTTGGATTGTTACAAACTTGAAGCCTTTTAGTGTATTTTAATATTTTTAGATCAAACCTAACTTTAAAATAGTTTTGGGCAAAATGACCAATATCCATATGTATTAGTAACTAGCTGTACCTGAAAATAAAGTATACACTATATTTTTTTACTCTGAAATACTTACACTATATTCATTTGTTCAACCAACATTTATCGAGCCCTTATGATAAGCTGATGGGCATTCAGAGATAAGAAAGGAGAAGAAGGAAATAAGGCTTTATTTCTTGATACAGAGTCTCACTCTGTTGCCCAGGCTGGAGTACAACGATGCTATCACTGCTCACTGCAGCCTTGAACTCCTGGGCTCAAGCAATCCTCCCACTTCAGCCTCCTGAGTAGCTAGAACTACAGGTGTGCACCGCCACACCTGACTAATGTTTCATTTCTATGGAGACAGGATCTTGCTCTATTGGCCAAGCTGGTCTCAAACTCCTGGCCTCAAATGATCCTCCCACCTCAGTCTCCAAAAGTGCTGGGATTATAGGTGTGAGCCATCATGCTTAGCCCAGTGAACAAATAATGACAATTTTAAAAGAAAATCCTAAGGGGGAGACCACCTTTGATAAGATTTTCAGGAAGGCCCACCTGACAGATGAGAAAACCAGTGGAACAGATAGGCTGCTTGGGGAGAGCAGCTCAGGTGATAAAGTGGGAAAGCAGCACATGTTCAGGACCTGGGCAAAGTAAAGAAGAAAGAGTCACCAGAAGGAAGTGAGAACAGCCTGCCACGGCCAGAGAGCCTATGACCTTGTAAGCTGGTGAGGTGTTGGGGTTCATTTGAGAAAGTGGGAAGCCACGAAAAAATTCTAAGTGACTTCATTTAATTTACAGGTCTGCGCTTCAGCATGAAGAATGGATTGGAAGCAGGGAGAAGATGGAGAGGATCTGTTAGGAAGCTACTGCAGTAACCAGATGAGAAACAATTGCAGCCTACACTAAGATGATGGCTTTGGAGTTGGAAAGAAGTGGATGAGATATTTGAAGATACTTATTGGAGGTGGAATCAACAGTTTTCACTGATGGATTAAACATGGAGAATGAGAGGAAAGGAGTAATCAGGAATGATTCACAGGTTTTTTGCTTGAGTAACTGGATGTAGAGTGGTTCCCTTTACTAAAATGATGGAAGTCTGGAAGAGGAAAACATTTCAGGAGAGAGAACCAGGAGTTTAGTGTATACATAAGATACTTCAGATATCCAAAAGAGACACAAATGGAAAAGGCAAGCTGTGCACAGAACACAGTAACATAAACAAAGAGAAGGTTTGGGCTAGAATATAAATATGGACATTCTTGGCCCAGAGAATTACAGCCACGTGAATAGATGAGCTGCCCAAAGGGCGCCAAGGGTGAGCCACAAAGAATTTCTGCACTTTCAGAATAAGCACAGAAAAAGTCTCTAAAGGTAGAAGTAGGAAGAAAGCTGGAAGAGGGAATGTCATGAGGTCAGATAGAGCATGTCAAGGAAAGAGCTATCTCTTCTGCCTAATGTTACGGAGACGACAAGAACAGAAAGGCTTTTTCCCCAACTTGGAGACCACTGGCAGCCTTATTAGAAGCAATGACGACTTCTTTGGGAAAGCAGGCCTTGAGGTGGACGTGAGATAAAACAGAAGACTAGAATGTATTCACATTATCTAAGACAGAGGCTCACATCTGTAATCCAAGCACGTTGGTAGGTGTAGGTGGGAGGATCACTTGAGCCCAGGAGTTTGAGTAACAGCCTGGGTAACATAAGGAGACCCTGTCTCTACAAAAAAAAAAAAAAAATTAAAAAAGAAATTAGCTGGGTGTGATGGTATACACCTGTAGTCCAAGGTTATTTGTGAGGCTGAGGCAGGTGTATAGAGTCCAGGAGGTCAAGGCTGCAGTGAGTCACGATGGCACTCAGCCCATGTGAAAGAGCCTTGTCTCTAAATAAATAAATAAGTAAATAAAATCTATAGACAGAACTTTGATGAACTATTGTTTCATCAAAGATGATAAAATAATATTTTGAATCCAAAGGGGGTAAAACATATGAATTGCAATTCTATGGCCAACACATAGCTTCCAGGTTCGTTGCTGGACAAAGGTTTCCTGCAGGAAAAATCTAGGTGACCAGTTGTCCCGCAAAAATAAGGAGATATTCTGGGAAGGCCACCAGGCACATGCAAGCTCACAGCATGACACCCATGCAGTGAGGCATTTGTGTACCATGAGCCTGGCCCTGTCAGAGGTACTAGGAATATGAGACTGAGTAAGTGCTTGCCCCAGGAAATTAATCATAGGAAAAGACTAACAGATAATCATCAAGCAGTGTAACAATTTTCACATTGTATTTACTCCCTATTATCCGCACAGGGCATCGAAGGGATAGGGAGATGCTTGGAATGAAGAGTCAGGCTCATAGGCGGCCTTCTAGAATAGCTGATCTCCAAAGAAAGGACAAGCTAGACAGATTGCTGGAAGGTGGAAGACAGTCAAGAGGAGAGAGGTTATTTGGGGAGAAGGAACAGGACAGCCTCAGTAAGACACAGAGGCAATATGCTATCTGTGGTTAATTAAAGTGCTTCCAATTATAGAACAAGGAGAAGGTAGGAAAAAGAAGGGAAAGCCGAAACCTGAAGGGTCTTGTATTTCACAATAAAAGGAGTATTCTATCATCCTACCGGGATGAAGATGCAGAACACTTAAAATGTTTCAAACAGGAAGGGACGTGCTAGACAGATTTGTGTTTAAATGGATGGTTTCGGCAGTGGTGTGGAGATGTATTTGAAAATGATGAGACTCGAGAAGGACCAAATGAGGCTGCTCCAGTTGTTTAGAAAAGATGATCAGAGACTGAACTTAAAATGTGGTAAGGTCATGGTGGGAGGAGTTGATTCAAGAAAAACAGCTGGTGGGTGCAGTGGCTCATGCCTGTAATCCCAGCACTTTGGGAGGTCAAGGCAGGATAAGCACTTGAGCCCAGCCTGGGCAACATAGTGAGACCTCGAGCCCACTTAAAAAAAAAAATAGCAAGACACGGTGGTGCACACCTGTATAGTCCCAGCTACTCTGGAGGCTGAGCCAGGAGGATTGCTCAGGAAGTTGAGGCTGCAGTGAGCCGTGATCCCACTACTGTACTCGAGCCTGGGCCACAGAGTGAAACCCTGTCTCAAAGAAAAAAAACAAAAAAGAAAAGAAGTAGTTGACACTCAACGCAGGTTTGAACTCTGTGGATCTATTTACATGTGGATTTCTACCTCTGCCACTCCTAAGACAGCAAGACCAAACCCTCCTTTTCTTTCTCTTCCACAGTCTATGTAACATGAAGACAATGAAGATGAAGACCTTTATGATACTCCACTTCAACCTAATGAACAGATTTTCTCTTCCTTATGACTTTAATAGCATTTTCTTTTCTCTGGTTTACTTTATTGTAAGAATACAGTATGTAATACATATAATTAACAAAATATGTGTTAACTGTTTATGTTATCGGTAAGTAGGCTATTAGTAGTTAAGTTTTGAGGGAGTAAAAGTTCCATGCAGAATTTCAACCGAGTGAAGGATCAGTGCCTCTATCTCCTGGGAGGTTCAAGAGTCAACTGTACATATGAACTGCAGTCAAGATGGCTTATAACCAAATGACGCAGAGTAGAAAGGAAGTGACTGAGAAGATCAATGGACCTATAGGTGAAATCAAAAACCCAAGAAAAAATGCAGGTTTAGCGAAAAGGTGCTGAGTGCGATTTGGGACCCACTGAGTTTGAAGTTCAAGGGAACATGTGAGTGGATATATGGAGCAGGCAGCTGTTTATGAGTCTGAAGCTTAGTGCAAAGATGTGAGTTGGAGACACCATTGTTTTTTAAAATTAGCTTCAGCCTGGGCACAGTGGCTTACACCTGTAATCCCAGCACTTTGGGAGGCTGAGGCAGGCGGATTGCTTAAGCCCAGGAATTCAAGACCAGCTTGGGCAACATGGCAAGCTGGTCTTGAACTCCTCATGGCAAGCTTGTCTCTACAAAAAACACAAAAAATTAGCCAGGCATGGTGGCACGAGCTTGTGGTCCCAGCTACCCAAGAGGCTGAGGTAGGAAGATCACCTGAGCCCAGGAGGTCAAGGCTGCAGTGAGCCATGATTGGGCCACTGCACTCTGGCCTGGGTGATAGAGTGAGACCTTGTCTCAAATAAATAAATAAATGAATAATAAAATAAAATTAGCTTCATTGAGGTGTAATCCCCATAAATTCCACATAAAATAATAAACCAACCTTAAATCTGGCAAGTTCTGATAAATGCATGCACAATCACATAATCACCACAGGCATCATGATACAGAGTGTTTCCGTCAGCCTCCAAAAGTCCCCTTCTGTCCCTTGGAGACACTATTTGGAGAGCGGTCAATAAAAGGTGATCATTTAAGCTCTGAGAGTGAAGGAGGCCCCATGGAGGGGATATGCAGACTGAGAGCAAGGAGGGAGAAACGCACCTACAGGAAGGGGCTAGCGAAAGAAGGAGGCCGCAGGGCGTCCACAGAGGTACCCAGTAAGCCAAGAAGGAAGGCAGAGGTCCTATAAACATGGACTGGCCAACAGTGGCAACTGTTTAGAGACAATAATAACTAAGATATACTATTTTTTTTTCTTTAAGTACATTGCATTGGTTAATTAGGCCAGAAGAGCCCTTGGAGTCAGTTGCAGTAAATTGATGAATGCGGAAGATCCTGTGCAATGGGTGAGGGAACTGAAGGAGAGAAAGAAGACAGGAATACCAAGAGGATGCTGTAGAAAGACTGGAATTCGACTGCAGCTAGGGGAAAGTGCCCTGGGATTGTGGAAAGACAATCCTGGACCTGGAGTTAGGACCTGGACTCTTGCTCCTTGCCTACCCTTGACTGGCTGTGCGATCTTAGACAATCCTCTATTTACCCAGGCCTGTTTCCTTGTCTGTAAAATAGAGAGGCTGAGTCAGATGGTCTATACCGTTCCTTCTACTTTGATTCTGTGGCACCCTATGCACGTCTCACAACATGGAGATCATGAAGCTAATGGTAACACTGGCAAGAGCAATTTCAATGAACTGGTGGGAATGGTATGAATTGAAATGTGAATAAACAGTCCCTCCAGGAAACCTGACTATGAAGCACACTAGAAAAAGGAGGCAGAAGAACATGTGTTTTCAGTATCTACTGTAGAACTTCAAAGTCATGAGACAACATTTTGAGGTCCAGATGGGGCAGCCCCTGACTAGAGAGCCGGGCCAGTGCCCACAAACTCCAGAAGAACGAACATTTATTAGACACACAGTAAATGTCAATAACTCCGCAAAGTGCTCCATGTGTGGAAAAAGCTAGAGGGCCAATGTTCTTCCTGTCCCCAATTAATCTTACCATCTCTGGAATCATTTATTGTGGATTATGTGTAAATTTGTATCACATTCAACCTTTGAGGAGCAAAAAAAAAAAAAAAGATTCTCCAAAATATTTTATTCAAAACAAAATATTCACTGCAAATTTAGATTAATAATCTGAGGATTGCGGCACAAAGAAAATATTTTTCACAAAATCAGAAAGCATTAGGCAGAAGAAATGGGATTCATAATCAGATCTGTCTTCAATTTCAAATCTCCCTATTACATCAGCTACTGACTATTATCCTTCTTTTCGTGTTGCACACCTTGTTTTTCATCCATTTTTTTGATTGCAGGGTTTTATATAG
This sequence comes from Aotus nancymaae, assembly GCF_030222135.1. Classification (NCBI taxonomy): domain Eukaryota; kingdom Metazoa; phylum Chordata; class Mammalia; order Primates; family Aotidae; genus Aotus; species Aotus nancymaae. The sequence goes on along the minus strand of NW_026988432.1, from coordinate 51,517,690 downwards.
TATTTATCCTTCCCAGACTTATATTTAAGTTTAAATCCCTTTTAATTAGGTATCCTAGTCTCAATCAAATAATACTCTTTACAGTCTTTGAAAGATGTACACAAATATTTATCAATATTCTAAGTCATGGTCCAGAAAAATCTAACCTTGTTCTTGACCATAGCTATGTATCCAGGTTTTATTATCTACTGTGATTTTCTTTTCACTCCTGAAGTCTCAAGCCTCAGCCAAAAGAAGAGATGAAAATACCACCTATGTTGCTAAATCCTTCAATTCCTACCTAGGGCATATAAGTCAAAAGACAGATGTCACATTTCTTTTCGTGATAAAATTTATTCCTACATGATATACCTGTCTTTTGACAAAGACTTAGATAATAACATTTCATTTTACCTAATCTGGAGAAAATGCACAAACTACTCCAAATGAGAACTTATAGAAATTTAACTTGGCTAACAAAGAATGTGAACAACAAATGAATATTTATTTTATATTTTTCTTGCTGACACATTATTTTTAGGCTTCTTTTTGTAGAACTTCGTGTACATTTAGTCAATTTTCTACATCAGTTCAAAAAATATGGTCTACTGTATATTTTTAATTGTAGAGGTTATCACATAAAATTTTATAACTTAAATAGAATGATGAATTAAAAAACGGCGATAGTAATGATAATGACAATGTTGAACAAATCAGTGAACTTTTGAGGCACAAAAGAAATATATGAAACTGAATCCTAATATCTGGTCAATTAAGCACATCACTCTAAGCTCTTAGTAATCAGGTTTAATAGGGAGGTACATGTCTGCATAGTCATTTTTGACCCTTAGTCACTAGGTGCTTTAAAGATGCAATTGTAAAACTTAAGTATGTTAAAAAAATATTTGAGGTATTATCCTATGTAAGTGCAGGATAAAGATAAGCTTTCTAAATATCACTAAGATTTTACGTATAATTCAAGCCTTAATGATAAATTCTCCTGATCAAGTAACTCTAACCAACTTAATGGGTAAATACTATTTATATGTCCTTATTCATTTTTGAAATATTTCTTCTTAGATGGTATTATAATATATAGCAATTTATAAATATCAGAAAATACAAACCATGAACAGATAAGAAGAAACAGGCATATACCCTTTCATAAACAATCCACTAAGAAACAAGAGTCCAGCTTTGCTTCATTTAAAATGCACAAGCACCACCACAATCACACACACACACACACAAACGCAAAAATTTAACTCACCCTTAACACATTTTTAAAATTACACATGAATATCAGTCTCTTGTAGGTATATGTTAAGCATTACAAAATAAAAACAAAGAAGAGTAATTTTGTGCCTTACTCTTTTAAGAATTCTCATTCAAAAACATGTAAATGCAGGAGACATTTTTGGGACAACTGAGGAAATCTAAATATGAACTTCTTACAGATACTCTTAAGAATACTTCCATAAGCATTATGAAATGACGTAATTTTTTTTAATTTAGTGAATTGCTTTAGCTAATGATGTCATAATTGAGCCAAAAAATACCCTTATTCTTAGGAGATGTCATGATACCTGCAACTTTCTTTCATGTATCTCAGGTTGATTTTAAAAAGGGTGCAGAGAGAGAGAGAACACAACAAAATATTCTTATCTGGGATTCCCATACACAGGCACACATACATGTTCATTGTGTTAATCTTTTAACTTTTCTACGGGCTTAAAAAATTTCAAAGTAAAAACTTGAAAAACCCTCATTTCATATGATTTTAACTACTAATATTTGTTTCACAAGAAACAATTTGATCCAATCCATGAGCTATGAGCCATTATCCAAGCTATGTTCTTCCAGCTGTCCTCAGCAGTTCGAAAGGATTTCATGTATTTAAATGAGAGAAAAGTGCAGATTTACTCGGGGAAGGAAGAAGGGAAAGTGGCTTCAAAGTTTGGGAGTTTGCCTGCCACATAGATGCCACATTTTGTGAGGCCAGGCTCTGTCTCAGTCTTCTCAGTCCTCCCCTGCCAGCTGACTGATGGCTATCTGCAGGGAGCCACAGGGGGGCCTCCACTGGGGTGTGAGTGCAGAGACAAGATAAGGAAAATGCAGTCACCCCAAACTGAAGGGAGAAGGATCTCCCAGGGGTTTTCATTTGGATGGATCTCCAGATAGGGGCAGGTAGGGAAGTGGAAAGAGCTATTAGAAACCAGGTGATAAAGCATAAAGAAATATTAAAATGAGCCATCCTCTGCTCAGCTTCTTAGAAATGATGACTTAGGAAATTATTTCATTGTAAATGAACTTGTTTCTTGTACTCATCATGGCAAAGAAAGCATAAAACTACTCTGAAACTAGGGGAAAAAACCCCACGTATTAATTTTGAAACCCAGAGTAAGTCTCAAACTCAGGGATAGTGTCTTTAAACAGAATAATGGGCATGTGGTGCTTAATAAATGTAGGGGTTTTAAAAACCCTGTTGTGAGGAAGTATTTTCCTCACTACCCAGAAGACAAAGGAAAACAGTGAGTGTTGACAACATGGTGTTAAAAAGCCACCCCTACCCAATTTGTTATCCCCAAATATATATATTCTTTTTAATTTACTCTAAGCCAGCATGTTGGCTCATAGCATCTTACTTTTGTGTCATTATCTCTCTGCCATACACACAAGTCATGGCTGGGGATTTCAATTCACGGTGATACTATGCTGAGATTCCAGATCTCAGTAGTGTTGGCATAAGCGCTGGTCTCTTCAGTCATAGAGAAGACAATATCCTAGGGAGACTGGAATTAGTCCTATTTTGCACCATTCAAGCCAAAATGCTGCTTATCAAGAAGCAAGTAATTGCTAGCTAATGGCTATGAGGGAAAAAAAAAAAAAACATTGCATTTCAATCTAAGTATCTTTTGGCCCATGACAATAAATAAAGCTGTGGAGAGTGTAAACATAAAGTAGGGACCGTTTCTTGAGGAGGTTAAATAGCAAACATTAAAAAAGGCGAGTTACCTCATCTGACTGGGAGGGACTGATTCTGGGCATTGGTGATACTTGGGGCGTTTTCAACTGTGTGCTGTTGCTGTCTGGCACAAGCTCTCGGTGGACGGTTTGGATGTGGTTCTGGAGTTCATTTTCAGACTCAAACTTAACGTTGCAGCTAGAGCAACGCGTCTTCAGTCCCCCCACCTTGCCTTTCCCCTCAATGGCACTCAGATTCTCATTCTGGCCCAAGCCTGGTCTATTCGTGCCGGGAGGGACATTGATGCCTGGGCTGGCGCTTTTACTGAGATTCACGCAGCCAGCACACAGACCATATGGCAGGCCATTGATGTCAAGTTTCACCAGATCTTGCTTGGAACGGAATTCTTTGAGGCAAGATGCACACTTGTACAGTTTTTGGACGTGCTGGCCACGCCCTGTGGTCTGAACTGCAGACCCATTCCCTGTCTTTTGCATGTGGAATGTCCCATGGATTTTGAGTTCCAAGGTGGAGGTCACTGTCTGCATGCACACCACGCAGCGAAAGCCCGTCAGGGAATTCCTCAAGTCAGGGTGCATTTGGCAATGCTCTAAAAACTCCTCTTCACTCTGGAGAGGCATCTTGCAAATCCGGCAGTTTCCAGTATCAAGACTCTTACTATGCGTGACTTTGTGTTCAGTAAGAGTTAAAAGGGAGGGAAACCGCTCTCCGCAAATAGGGCACATGTAGTGTTTGACAGGGCCTAGGTGGGTCTGCATATGTTCACGGAGGCCATTTTCGGAGAAGAAGGTTCGAGAGCACACGTTGCACTTGTAATTCCCTTTAATGAGCTCAGCTTTCTTTTTCACGATGGCACTTTCTCCAGGTCTGATGTTGTGGTCTCGCAGCTGGTGATTCTGCAGCAAAGTTTCCATAGTGTAGGCTGCCCCGCAAATGTCACAGCCGTACATAGGCTCAGAGGTGTCAACATCTTCTTCGCTCCCATCGTGACTGTTGTGGGACTCCTGGCTGTTGGTCAGCAGAGTCTGCAGCTCCACTTCCTCTTTCTGCACTTGCTCAGAAGCTCCATTTGTTCCACAGTTGGGTGTCTTGGTTTCGAATACACAATGTTTTTCTCGCAAGTGTTTTTCTAGCAAAATGATTGCATGGAAGGCTTTGCTACAGAATTTGCAGTTGTACTTCTTACTGTGAGTGGTGATGTGGCATTGCAGCTCCACCTCAGTGCCAAAGGACTCACCACAGAAAATGCACTTATGCACTTTCCCTTGGTTTTCCAGGTGGTTGTGTTTCACATGGAGCTGCAAGTCAGTCTCGTTGCGGAAATCCCAGTTGCAAGATGTGCACCTATAGACTTTCTTTTCATTACTGTGCTTCACAGCCAAGTGGAGCTGAATGGACACTTTGGAGTCAAAAACTTCCTGGCAGAGGGTGCAGCGAAAGAAGACGAACGTGTGCATGTCCAGCAGGTGTTTCTGAAGGTCATCCACCGATGTGAATTGCTTGTCACAACTCTCACAGATGTAATATGTTGAGGTGATCATAAAGTGAATGGTAACATGCTTCAGCAAGGATTCTTGGTTGGGGAATTCCTTGTTGCACTGAGGACAGGTCAATTTTGGAAGCACAGTGTCGAGATGAGTTTTTAGGTGAGTCTGAAAGCTGTCTAGGGATGTGTACTTAGCACCACACTGATTACAGATATATTCTCCGGCTGGACGCGCAGGTGCACCTCCTACTCCCTGCATCATCTTAAGAGATGTCTGCTCTATGGCCACAGGAGATAAGGGGCTTAAGGCCCTGGATTTCTTCCCATTGTGGATATAATTCAGGGCCAAGGGAATGTTTTTATGATTCTCTTTGATATGCTTGTTCAGTTTAAGAACACTGTTGAATATTGGCGAATTTGTACAATAGGAACAAGAATAGACTTCTACTACTGGTTCCTTGGGAGTCCCAAGCACTGGAGACCCAAATCGGGAGCCACTGAGATCACAATGGACCTGTCTTATATGCTCTTCAAGGGAAGAGTCAGTGAGAAACCCCATATAGCAATGGGGACAAAAGAATGCATTACTATCTTTAGCTGCAGGGTTTGCAAATCCATGAGAACATCGGATGTGTTCCTGAAGGGTGTTGAGGTCGTTAACAACTTCAGAACAGAAGTTACACTGGTAGACAATGGCAGGCATGGCAGAAACAATCAGTCCTGGGTCCTGAGCTTCATGCACTTGCTTAAGATGTTCATTTAGGTTATAGAGTGAGGGCAGGACCTCCAAGCAATACTGACAAATATGGGCCTGTTCTGGCTTATCTAAGTGCATAGTTTTCAGGTGAATCTGCAGAACTGCAAGACTTGAAAATAACTGCTTGTTGCAGTAAATACAGCTGTAGGTCACTTTTGCTTGTTTACTTGAGGGACCAGTCATGTCAGGGGTTTGTTGAGCGGCCCTCTTCCTCCCTCGACTCTTTGGGATGGGCGGGGCAGCTTCCACCATGGTTGAGCTGTCCACTGAGAGGTTGGAATCTGGAGTCGTGCTGGACACGGAGGTGTAGCCCACCGTGACCAGGGAAGGGCTGTTGCTGTGATTGCACGACTCAGGTTGCTGGTGACTGTCCATGTGGCTGTACAGTTCCTCAACTGTGTGGAAACTCTCAGAACAAATGCTGCATGAGTTCTTCTTCTCCCCACCATGCACCTGCTCCATGTGGTTCAGGAGGGAGGTCTCCTCTACAAAGAGCTCGTGGCAGTAGACACACTGGAGGGCCGCTCGGTCCTCGTTTGGGGAGCATTCGGGGTGGCACTCTGCAATGTGTTTTTGGAGGTCTTCTGGGAAGTCAAAGCCTTCCTCACACTGACTGCACTTCTGAGTGTCCTTCATCTTCCAGTCCTCCATCCTGGAACCGGACTGGGAGCCGTCCTTGTTCCTCTCGTGAACCTGCATGTGTCCGTGTAAGGAACTAGAGGACAGGAACCCACGGCGACAAATGGCACATTTATATGGCTTGTTGGATGTGTGAGTCTTTAAGTGGATCTTCAAGTGATCACTTCTGGAAAATGCAGCATCACATTCACTGCAGTGGTACTTCTTGTCCCCGGTGTGGAGTTTTATATGGCGATCTCGGCTACGCTTGTGTTTGAACAGCCTACTGCAGTAGGTGCATTTGAAAGGCAGTTTGTCGCTGTGACTCTGCTCATGGTGCTTTAGGTAGCTGAGGCGGCTAAATGACTTGTCACAGAATTGACATGGGTATGGAAGCCCAGGACCACCTTCTTCCTCTCCAAAATCACAACCTTCTCCATGGCTAGGGGAAGTCTGATCCTTGCTAGAAGGTGAGGAAGCTGGCCAAGAGCAAGTTGGATCATCTTCAACATCCACTCCATCTGCAACAAGAAGCAATGACACATTTCATCTGATATGTTGAGATTGAAGAGTGAGTTTACCATACCATTTCAACCAGCACACAGAATTGGGCCCTCCTGAACCTTTCAAGAAAAAAAAAATGAAAGAGAGAATACTTGAGTGAGACATTTTCAAATCTGAGCCCAAAGCACTTATTCTGCATTTACTTTTTTGTTGAATTGTAAAATATAAGAGGATATTAAGGAGTTCTATATCTAAATTACCCTTTTATTACTTTTTATCATTCTTCCTTAGAAGCAAGGTATATATTATACGTTGACAATTTTATTAAAATGCAGATTTTAATATATTTAATGTTTCCTTTGTATTCATTCTAAAATGATTTGCATATTATGTGAGCATCTGAAGAACCAAATGAAAAGAAATATTACAGGAATGATTTAAAATTAATGCAGTCAACCCAGATGTCTAATATTTAATAAAAAATTCCCTCTGCATTTTGCTTGTTTTTATATAAAAAGGCAATTCTGAAGACCAAAATCTTTTATGGGGTTCTTATTGATACAGACCTTATTGCTTTCAGCAAAAAAATATTAAAAAGTAAGCACATGAAAGAAGACAGAAAACACAATAATAATTATGTCTTGTGTAATGAAAGACAACCAGGATTTCTTCAATAACTGAAATTCGAATACCCCAGACCAGAAAATGGATTATTAAATGTTAGAAGGGTAGTGCTAGATATTACATGTAGCTAGGATCAGCTAGGATCAAGAAAAAATGAGAGTTTCACAAGGGCCAGATTTTAATAGTGTATTTTGTTTGGAAAGTTCAAGAGGTGGCCCACCATATCTTCCTTTTGCAAAAGCTTCAGCAGCCTGAACTTCCTTAGCTAAACAGGACCTGCACTTTGAGGTGAGCAGAGACAAAGCAACTTGTGAAAAACTGGAAACAGGAAAAGTGATAAATGATTATGGTAAATGCTGAAAGATTTACGAGTGACAAAAAGAAGACAAACAAGACCGAGAGCCAGATATAAACTCAGCAAGTTATCCATAAAGGAACGTTACCTTGTGTTAAGTGATTTAAAAAACTATGTTCTTAGCAAATGTGCAGTTATTGCTGTTGCCTTCTTGATATCCAAGTGGAAAATAAGGCCATCTCAAAACAGGTTGTGAAACCTCTTTTTTGCTTTTCACAACCTATTATTCAAGATCAGAAGAAATTTTAAAAGCTTTTCCCTCTCCAAAGGAGCACAATTTTTCAAAAATACACACAAGTAAAGACCATGGAGTGGAGGTGGTGGGGATAGTGTTTTATTTAGAATAACAGGCTTAAGTAGAGCATCATCAGAATATTCTAATGGTATTCAATTAGAGTATGTTCAAATAAGTTTTTTTAATTCTTCAAGGCTGAAGTTCACTAGCAAGCTAAATTGTTAACATAAAAGTAGAAACTGGTGAGCATTATGTAAACGAATTCCACGTCTGCTTTCTTTAAGGTAACAAGATTTTACTAGATTGTCAGCCTCTTCCTTATCCACAGGAAACAGATGAGGATCATTCCTTTCCTGCATCTAGAAACTGATGACAACACCATCTCACTATCAATGCCAGATGGCAACCCTCTCACTCTGAGAAAACAACCAAACACCATTCCTGGATCCCTGCCCACTGCAACAAAGCTTCGCCATACAAGTTGAAAACTGCATGATTTTGCATCCTCATTTATATGACTCTATAACCCAACATGTTTCTAGCATAAGAAAGGGACGTGGATGTGATTTATACTTAAAGTGAATACAGCAGGAACGTATGCAGATAAACTCAACTCACCATTCAACATACACAAGAACAATTCTTAAACACTAAAATGATGATCTAGTTTTCCCCTTAAAAAAGTATTGTCATCTAAAGCTAATACACCTGAAACAAATCAAGGTTTCAAATATTTACCCTAATGGGAAAAAAAAACGGCTATTTATTAAATGTGCTCAACATTCTAGGTAAAATCTACCACATTTCACATATATCTTTTAGGTTTAAATCCTGCCATTTCATTTAAAAAATATTTTCAAACACATTTTCTCATTTATACATTTGGGGAAAACAGTGAATCACAATTTGTCATGCATCTAGCTTAGACGGATGTAACTACTGAGCCTGAAAATTTAGCAAGTGAATTTATTATCAAATTGCAGATTGTGTCCAGGCATGACATATTTTTATACAAATACATAAAGAATTATAGAGCAATGAACCATTATAAAAATTGTGCAATCCCTAACACCATGCTTAAATCAGGTTCTTGTCTGTGGTCCATGCCTGACTGTATCTATTATATAACTGTTCTCTTAAGCTTGTAAATTTTCAGTGACATGTCAAGTGAGCTGAAGGTTAGGATCAAGGTTTTAACCAGGATTCAAGATAGCTAGAAACCTTTTCTTTCTCCTCTCTAGTGCCCATTACTTGTCTTTGTAAGGGAAATTACACAAAACCCCTTATAGCAGTCGTAAGACTCGGGGACTGTGCAGGAGTAAATAGTTTGAGCAAGGAATGCTACTTTTAGAAAAATAAATAAAGCTTCCCTGAAAGGCTGATTTCTGTTTTAAAATATAAAATGTAAAACTCTCATTTGCCAGTACTATAAATGGATTGCATTCTCCCAGGATACACAGGGACTCACTGACAGAACTCCCAGTGGGTTGGTCCATGCTCTTCAGATATCACATGCCTCCAAGACTTTTGTGGTGATGGTCTCCCCGCCAACATACTCTGAGGTCCACCTAAGTCTTCGAGAGTTATCCATCCCCATTAACTTAGGCTTTTTGGCAGCCACAGTGCTAACTATGCTTAAATGGTGAATACAGATTTAAATGATGTCAATTTCTTTTTACACGTGGAAAAACTGTAGAGGATTCTTACAATTCAGGTTCCTCAATCAACTTTAACTTTCTTTTCGCTTAGGCACTAAGTGCTACTTACAGGGATTGTCTTTCTGTGTGATGGCAAGTTTTCTGCATTTCAATGTGAAGTACTTAACATGTCCACGTTAAATTTTAATTTTTGAAACCAGTCACTTCACTTGAGCTGACTCTCCGAGAGCTGTAGCTCTTACAGCTGAGAAAGCTTTGCTGGAAACCAGCTCTGTGGCCTAAAAAGTCTATTTAAAGATGCAAATGTGTGTGCATGGTTAGTGCAGATGTTTTTCTACAGCAACTGTACTTGCTGAGTTTCACCATTTCCATAAAGCACATTAAAACAAGTGTGTGAACACTCCGAGATGAAAGTCTCCAACACTCCTGAGACTTTCAGTGGAAAGTAGAGCCGCCTGACTTTTCTCCAAGCAGACAGGAATGCCCATGATTCAGCAGCCTGAGTAAATAAAAGAGGTCCTTATTTCCTAATTTCGCTGGCTGGCCACACTGCAGCAGCCTCTGTGTTTCTGCCAAAGGGGATGCAGAACTGGAACTACACCCAGCCGCTGAAGGCCTGTCTTTGTTAGCCAGCCAGGCTTTCCGGACCATCTTCTGGCAGCAGAACGGCCATATCCTGCAAGGAAGACCTCCATCTCGGGCTCGGCGCTTCTCTAGTCTGCCTAAAAGGACGAAACAACAGATTTTGCTGGGTCTGTGTTGGAGGAGGACAGCTGGAAACTCAGTTAGCAGCAGAGTAACACCTGTTCAGGCATATTTATGGGGGAAAGTGCTCACTAACAGAAAAGTGAAGTCATACTAGAAGGAGTTATTCCACAGAAAAAAGGCAAGAGAACACAAAGTACCTTTGTGACGTGAGCCACCAGCCCCTCGTGTGCCAGCCTGGGGAGGAGGAAGCAGAGACTGGACGTGATTTGATCCCAGCTCCTGCTGATGGACAGACAAGCAGGCAAATGAGGGTCTGATAGTCTCAGTTTATGGCCTGCCATTGTGGAAGAGAAATGCTGAGGGTTGTGGCTACTCATTGGTGTTCAAATTCAATCGAATTAGCCAGAAATTAAAAAATAAGATCAAAGAGAGAGGAAGAGAATATGTGCAGGAGGGCTGGAACTAATGTTAATGCTTACTTTATGATTAAGCAGGTCTTAATTTGTGTAGGATACACACTTCCTGAGGACAGGGACCAAGCCTTTCAGAAGGCTGATTCCAACAGTAAGGGCAATCTGAAATTATTCAAGAGAAACTAAAGTAAGAAAGTGGATGAAAATACTTTGATGTTTAAAGACATTATCTGAACCTCTAAAGTTACGGAAACTTCTGATACCTTAAGTTCTTTTTTTTTTTTGGAGACAGATCTTGCTCTGTTGCCCAGGCTGGAGTGCAGTGGCACGATCTGGGTTCACTGCAACCTCCACCTCCCGGGTTCAAGCAATTCTCCTGCCTCAGCCTCTGGAGTAGCTGGGATTACAGGTGCATTCCACCACACTGGGTAATTTTTTATATTTTTGGTAGAGACAGGGTTTCACCATGTTGGCCAGGCTGGTATCGAACTCCTGACCTTGTGATCTGCCCGCCTCAGCCTCCCAAGTTCTTCATAGGGCCTGGTCTGCAAGAAACTGGCTTAACAATATCCTTTTGCTACCTGAGCTTATTCATTGCAACAGCAGAGTACCCTCTTAACTGCCCATCAAGGACTCAGTATCATGTGTGCTAGTGCCACACAGCAAGGTTTCCTTAACAGGGACAGGATTTACATCAACGGTTACTTTTCAAGTAAGGGAAGAAGCACAAATACTGATGGGTCTGGTACTTGTATAAGAACTAAAAGTCAAGAGTCTGGAGTTTTATTTCTAGCTTCATAACTGACTTAAGAGAGTGACCTGGCCAAGTCATTTAATCTGCTCCTACCTAGGTATTTCACCTGCAATATGAAGATAATCATTCTTGCTACTTACCCTCTGGGGTGTTACAAAGATTAGTGAATTATTTCTAGGGCACCTTATCATGGCTGGAAGAAAAGCTGTATATGTAAACAAAAAGATTTATATGTGTTGTATTTATTTCTGTTTCCATGTGTAAGCTTCTATGAACATAGGATAAACATATTTTAATATTTTCTTTCCTTTAATAGAATCTCTGGAATATTAGTTTTAAGGACTGACCCAATGGCAATCTACAGTGCCTTGAGCATTCACAGTTGTATACACAGCTAGCAAGAAAATAAAATAAAAAGAGTTGGTGATATCTAAAAATTAATAGACCATAAATCCATGCTGACTATGTTCCAAGCATTAAATGATCAAACATGGAATATAATCTTCAGTCTTTATAGGCAGGTAACCTTGGCACAAGTGTTTTTCTATGGAATTCTGAAGCCAAGAATGTGGTTTTGAAATTACCTCTCTTCTCCTTAAAACAGGAACAATACAATCAATGTATTATTTAGCATAATAGTAAGTTAATTCAGATTTTTTTTGAGGGTCAAACAATAGGCTAAGACATGAGACCAAAACAAAATTTCAGGTTTTCCCCACTTGCCTTACTTAATTCTTTACTTCTGCCAGCAGGCTGTAGGAGCAGTTCTGAAATTTCTTACTAAATAGAATTCACGGTACTTTTTCAGTCATTAGCTACCTGAGACACCTTAACATAAGCTGAAACTCCTGGGGGAAATACACAGGTGTGCACAAATGCTAAGAGAAGTAGGGCTCTACTTAAAGAGAGCAATATTTTGAAATGCATGTTTAATAGGCATGGGTAACAAGGGTATTTGTCATGTTACTTCAATGCCAACACAGTAACAATTTTACAGCATCATATTTAAAATCCTCTAACCAAATTACAAAATACATTTTTAAAGGAATGATCTAAATTGCTAAAAGATAAGGCTATGCTAAAAAAAAATTATTATGCATTATTACACAATTGCTTCCCTTCATTCTCAATAGAAATGTCAACAGTTTTAGAAAAGCTACAACTTTAATAATATAACTCTCATGCTTCTTTTTTTAAAAAAATCAACAGCTCCACATTAAATTCACTCCTTTGTCATATAACTTACTTAACTACTTGAAAACGAATACTCTTTACTGGGTGTTCAAATGAGAAATGTGAACTTTAAAATTATTTATAATTCACAGATGCTTTTAAATTCGGTAATATTTCGAACTGTTCTAGAAGGACCAATTAAGTGAATTAACAGCTAGGTTATGAGGAAAAAGGGTGGTCGCTCACTAATAACAGCAGCTGTGGGGAGCAGGAATTCGTGGTGCACATTTTTTAACAGTCTTAAGATGAATTCCAGATATCAGCGCTCAAGCTCAGAGGGGTTCTTTTTTTTTTGGCCTTCAAAACTCCCTAGTAAAGAGGCTCACTTTTCCCCAACAACATTTTAACACTTCAGATGATCCAACAAAGAGATAAGGAGTTGTTATCACATCTCCATTGCTCTCCTTAGGTAATCCTGCGCTTTCCATCCATTCTTTCTCCTGACACATTTCGATGGCGTGTGCAGAGAGAAGCACAAATGTTTTGCTTGCTGTTGCTTAAAGTTCATTTGAACAGACGGAGCTCAATGAATTCCATCTTCTGCAGCCAAATTAAACAGAAAACAGTGCATTCTTAAGCAGTTCACACTTAACTCCACCTCTGAAATCAGAGGAAAAAGCTGACGTGAAACCAGTTAAAGAACAGTCATCGTCTCTCACACGGAAATCAAGACATTGTGTTTCTGAAGCCAGACAGAAGGAAAAGTGGTTTCCAATTATGTGGGGGGTGAGAACTGCTTTTCTTTTTCTATCTTTTGGCTCACTTAAAAATATATATAACTAATGATAAGCACCTACCTCTTGGCTTTCAATAATTGGCAATTGTGTATTACACATCTGCTTACGGTGCTGTGACTGAGGGTGTTCTAAGCTGTTTAACAGGTTAATCTTTCTTTGAATAATGAGAGACATCACCAGAGTGGATTTCCTGAGTCTGTATTCTTTTTTTTTTTTCTCGTCTATGTTGAGTTAGAAGGCATTTATTAGTTACTGTGTACTCTTGTGTTTATATATGACCTCATACCACAGAGAATTTAAAGCAGTTTTTCATTGCTTTAATTCATTTATGTAATCAACATTAAGCACCTACTATGTGCTCAGGTCTAATACTGGCTTATGAACTTTAAAAACTACTTTTTTTTGAAGTTTTGATTTCCTTGTCTATAATATCAGAAAATTTCAGCCTGCCTCAACATATGAGGTATTGTAGGAATCAAACATGACATTATATGAAGGAGTTTTCTGTACTGCTAAAATATAAAAATGTACCACATTATCACTACTATTACGAAAGCCAAAGTAATCGATGATAACTCATAAATGTGAGAACAGCGGAAAGGAATCAAAATTAACTATAATTTAGTTATTGTATTTTCATATTGAGATTCTAAAAGCTTTTAATGACTTAAAAGGCATTTATGTTTATAAATAAACAAAAAAAGAACAATTATTTAAATAACAATGTTATTTAAATAACAGCAATTTAATAAGCATTATTATTTTAATTAATATTAATTTATTAACAATATTATTCCTTTTAAATAACAATATATTAACAATAAATAAAAATAAAAACATTCCAAAAAAATCTTCTGAATGCTACTCAAAGATATCTTGAAAATTGATGTGCAGTAGCTCATTTAATAGCTGCACACATTGGCAAGTCGTGATTCATTCATTAGTGTTGTAAAGTCCCCGCAACAGAATGGCCTGCATTCAAAGTCCTGGAGCCACATTCCATAGTGCCAGCACCACTCTATTAGTCACTATTTTGCTTATTTAGATATTCCTGGAGGCCAAGTCTATTTCATTTCAAAATCCTTTGCACTAATGTGAAATACACATATTGAGCTTTGAAGGATGACCCACACTTTTTAAAAATAGTAAATTTCTCAATGCTACCAAGTTAACCATTAGGGATTTTAAATTAACTTCTTCTCTGGGGAAGCAGAAGGTAAAGGTGATTCTCTCACTGAGAAAACTAAGTTTGGAAATGGCTTCATTAGGGGATCATGGATCTTAGAAACTTCATTCCACCATGTTAACGGTTTTGGAAACACCGCCATAAACCACCAGAATTTTCAAATAAAGAAATCAAATTCTATTTCAAAGCAGCATCTGGTCTAACAGAATGTTTTGTCTTGTTAAACTAGACTTTACTAACTACTTTTCCAACATGTAGGCGTTGGTCCAAGGCTGGAAAACTTTTGGTCACCAGGAATTACAACAGTCCTGAAATGGTATTTATTGGAGCTGAATTTCACCTGTATTATATCCATGGCAGCAGTAACGCCAACATGAATTTTCGGCAGCCTGAAAAGGCCACACTGTATACTTCACTGCAGACAAGGCCACTGGAGAATACAAAAGTGTTGAAAGGCTAAAATTTAATTAATGAACAATTAGCACCCCTTGTGGGTTCATTGTGCAGTAAAGTGATAAATATGGTTTGCTAATGTAGAAAAAGCTGTTAGAAAGATTAGGGGGGAACTATTACTACAATTATCCATATGCTATTGTATTACAACTGACCTCAGTAAGAGTTCTTAATTTGGATATTCATGTGTCTAACAAATGATAGGAATCGTTAAGGTCTGTGGCAAATAATCATTTTGAATTTTGTTAAGGCACAGACTGACTCACACAGGTTGTCAGGCTAGGGTAAAAAAGCCACTGAAATGCTAGTGAGTACACCTAGCCAGCCACCCAACAGCTGCAACTCAAAGTAGTATCATTGTCTGCTCCTCTGTTTTATGAATTTAATGAGGAAGTTATATGCTACAGTGGTATTAAGAAATCCAGGGATGGTGGACTATCTTGAGACTTCATGTAAAAGAAAGAGTCTACAGTAGGGCCAGTCACTAAAACATGCCTTATACAATAGAGATTTTATAGTGTTTCAACAGAAATATTACCTTTCACATTAACACTTACATGGCAAAACTGAAATGAAAAAGTGAGACTGGATTCCAAGTAACCCAAATGATATATGGAGATCCTTTATTTCAAATGAGATAATGTTTATAAAAGTGCTTTATAAACTGCAAAGCCAAAGCTATTTTATTAAAATAATCTTTAGTTAGGGTATGACAAAATATCTCTACACAGGTCACGGAATATCAAGTACGTGTATTTATAGAGTTTTTAAATTTATCTAATTCAGCAAAATATAAAAGAGGCATTTTGATAATAAGGCTAATTATCAATTTGAGGACTTCCCAAGGATCTCTTGGCCCTTTATGTTTTATTTTTCACTTTTGGTTTGATTGTCTCTCCGCTAGAATCTCTACCTTAGAATAAATATGATGATAACATCCAAGCCAGTTCATTTCATCATTTTTTTTTTGGTAACAGCCCTGGTAATTTATTTATGGGAATCAGTACAGTTAAAATTGTGGCACATTGCATGTGTACGCTTCCATGCTTTTATCCAGAGTTGACTAAATGTTCAGAATAAGTGATTTATGCCGAAGTAGTTTTTCAAATATTTTAGATAACTCTCACTATATAAGTGCTAATCATAGTAATTTATCACTTAATAGGACTAAATATCTGTACAATCATGTCTTGATGAAATATGTCTCTAAGGGAAGGCTTTATGATGCTACTTTCTACTGATTAATATCTATAATCATATTTTTATTAAATTAGGTATGTATATGTGTGTATACATATAAATAATATATTATTATCTGAGATGATATATCTTGGCAAATATTCCGACACCTGTGACAAAATCAGGCCTCAAAAATCCCATGACACCTCCATGTACTAGCAACTTACTTTGCCTCCATCCAAGATACTTTAAAAATAACAAAATAGTGTGTAAGAAAAGAATTGAAGGCAATGTGGCCACAGTTACAAGACAGGTTTCTAATATTCAAAGACATAAAACCTACCAGCACAGTTTTAGAATCTTGACTGACTCAATGCTGTCTGTACCAAAGGGCTGGTCTCTGAAATCTTTACAAAGCTTCCTCCCACATCTGAGCTCTGCTCTTTTCTCTTAAGATGACCTGTTGTTTGGCATGGATTGTGCATACCTCTGGGTCTGACTTTGGGGATCAAAGGAAAGAAAATGAGTGAATGTGATTGAAGCCTACACAGAGAAAAGAAAGTCAAGGCTGTCATTCCTAACTTTTCATGTATATATGAAACATAAGATTTAAGACCTATGAGAAATGTGGGACTTTAGGGGTAAAAAAAAAGTGCTAATTTTACAGATGAACAAATAGGTCAACGAGGATGAGTAATATGTTATAATCTTCTACTAACAATAGTAGTTGACAGTGGCACTGAAACCCACACCCAAATCCCCAGTGCCCAGGCAAGCACCTTGGCTCTACGTATTAGAAAACCCTTGAAGTCCATCCTTCCTAAACTCTCCTCTACTAAAACAACAACAGCAGCAATTTAAATGCTGATTTTTTTAATGGGTAAATGAAAAAACCTAAAATGATGTTTAATATTGTTTATTTTTCTTTTTAAAAAATTCATTGTTTTTCATACTACTAAACTAACTCATGCTAATTGATGTATATGTATTCACACCTATACAGAAGAAAACAAAAATTGCCTAACAACTCTACAAACCCATAACTCTCTTTTAACAAGTCATGACAGCCTATTTCTTAATTTGATTTCACTGCTGGCTATTGACTAGAAAAATCCTATACACATACACACTTCCTTAACAGTGGGTCTGTCTCCCTCTCTCCCTTTCTTCCATCCTCTCCTCTGAGCAGGGTGATATGGTTAGATCAGGTATTGACAAATAAAAGCGGAAAAAAAGGCACAGTAGAATTAGCACTGTGGCCAGCTTCACCTTCCTCTCACACCCTTGCCTGTAGGGACACACTCCCTGCCACTGATTCCTTCTCACCTATCCGTTAAGCCACCCTTCTTTGATTATTATTCCAGTGACCCTGGCTGTTCACAACAAAACCAAAGGCTGACCCTCTACCACAGCCAGATGATACAGAGCGGCATTTCTTAGTCTAATCCACCAACCACCAGCAGACCAATTGCTTGAATTGCCTGTTTAAAATGCAGACACCTGGACTCCACCCCACATCTCCTGACTTTGAACTTCTGAGGATGGGGCCCAGAAATTTCCTTTCTTAGCAAGTTTCCTGAGTCTTCACCTGCATTCCCAAGCTTGGGAATCACCTTAAAATCTTTTCTTTCCCCTGAATCACCTAAGTCCTTGCTTGAAGTTTGCTGCACTTGGCTGTGGCTTCCCATGTTTGCTCCTCTATAATGGAACATCATTGACGGAGGGCTTTCTCGCCCTCATTCAATGACCAAATTGAATTCCAGTTCTTCCAAGAATTGGCTTTTACAGAAAGAAAATTAGATCACTATATTCTTTACCCTCCTATCCTTTAGCAGGCCCCCTCCCACTTTGAGTAGGACTCCATGTTTCAAATCTTTTCAGTGAAATACTCAGTTAGCTCCGGCAAGTAACTTCCTCTCTGTAAGCGTGTTGGCAGGAGCTTATACATTTCCAGAAAAAGAGAGTGACCATTTTGAAGAGTTATACGGTTCCAAGTACATAAAGGCTGGCGTTACATGATTAGGAAACACTGTTCTGAGTAGGCAGCCGTGTTTCAAGTGTGTACATGAAAAAAATCTGTCTTCCTAAACTTTTGTTGATGATTACTTTCAAGCTGCATTAGCTGGATGAGAAATATCAATATGCTATCAAAGGCAGCTCACCCTGCCAACCATTTCAACATAGAAAGAAGGTTGTCACAAAACTATAAAGCAAACGAGTATCTGGAGTAAGAAGTGAGAAAAGCGGAAGGGAGCTTCCTATATTCAGCAATACTTTCTTTTTCCACTCAGGAATGCATTGCTAGAATTGCTGATTAAATGCTTCAAGTTGGACCTCTCTAGCAATTCTTTGTTCTTTGAACAGGCTCCTATCAGTCTCTTGCAACTTCTGGGGTTCAGAATGTAAGTGTGGTATGCCATACAGTAAATTAAGCCTTCTGCTGTCAGAGCTGGAAATAGGAGGAGGGGAAGAGAAAAAGGGCTTGATCTCAAGTGATTTTTATTGGCTTCATTTACATCCTGTTTAAGGTTTTCTGAGTAGCTCAAGGTGTCTTATCTCTGGCTACCAGGGGGTATTTTGCAGTCAAAGCAGTTAACATACTTTGTCTCTCTCTCCTTCTGTCCCTTTCCCTCAAGCTCTCTTTTTTTCAAGCCATTTTATCTTATCGCACACATCTCTTCAGGCTGAGGAGAACCCATACTTATCAGAAGCAGCTTACTCCATTGTCGTTCAGAGCTGCTAAAGACAAATGGTAGTTTAAGTCAAAAGAAAATCAGTTAACCTCTTCTGCACTCCGTTTTGAAATCCTCTGGACTGCCTCACCTTTATTAGTGCTAAATGGTATCAGAAGTGCCCCTCAAATTTCCATCCATACAGCACATGCATCTCCTACAGCAGAGTAAGAAGACTAGGGACAAAGTTGCTGGTCACAGTTGGACACTGAGGGCACCTAAGGCAGGCCTGCCTTTATCCGACTCCTCCCCACCCCTCCTTGACTTCTCCATGCTATCACAGGAAGTGGAAGCTCCAAACATCTATAAGGAAAAAACAACAACAACGAACAGAAACTACAGTGGGGAAAAGTGGGGAACAGCAGTCAAAAGACAAGGGACCTTTCCCCAGATACGCCTAAGTGCTTGCCAATGGCACCCACATAAACAGGAGAGGGCTGTTAGAAACACAGGCATCTTCTCTAACAGCCACACAGACACCGTTACTCAAATCTATTAAATCATCACACAATGTGCCAGAGAGTCTGAGTGCTGAAGAGCTTGATCTTCTGTTACAAACTCAGCAACGATGGCCCTTGACTCCGAGTACACATTGGAATCGTCCAAAAAGATTTAAAAACTACGTACTGGATCCATTCTCAGGCAGATTAAATCAGACTCTGAGAGTTAAGATCCATAGAGGGTGCAGGCTGGGTTGACAACCACTACCCTAGATTCAAAACCCCATGGAAGCTGGTCTAAAAGACAGAGTCCACAAAACAAACTTTTCTTTTCTGGACTCCCCTACCCCTCAGCAGGCAAGCCAGCACTGGGGTGAGTTTTCTGCACTACTTTGTGTCATATGCAATGAACCGGATATTTTAAAAAAAAAAGTTAAAGCCAGCAATAATGAACACTCCCATCACTCACCATTATCACAGGTAAAAGTGCAATATGTGAACAGTTATTAGGCATCTCATCTGTATGTTTTATACTCCCTTTAAAAATTCCCATTCCTCTTCTCCTTCATACCCCAGCACCCCATGGGCTCCTTTATATTAGTGATAACCCCATACTTTCACCTGCAGTGAAGGCTCTCTTAATTGTCCATTATCTTAGTGTGTCAGCACAAAGGAGCAGGAACGGAATCCTCGTCCAAACGGTTTCACCTCCCTCTCCTGAGAGTGATGCCCTTGTCAAGGCATTAAAGACACGAAAACCTGCCACTTATCAGAATTGTATTTGAATCGAACCACTGTCCTTGAAAACTGTAGGCAGGAGATATTATCAAACCGCACCGCATTGCCAGCTCCAGTTCCATGGTGGCTCGAACAATCTAAAAAGATACGATCCAAACTTTGCCATGCATTCCTCATAATAGAATTACAGGGAACAATGGAAACATGTTCGCTGATTTTTTTTAATGGTTAAGTACAAAGAAATGCATGGGTCAGGTTGTTGATGAATACAAATGTAACGGTTCCAAGCCTTAGGACACCTTTGAACGTAAACTCACCAAGGAACCAAATCATGAAACTCTTCTAATTACTACATACCTTCAATTCTTAGCAAAAGTAAGTCAACACTATTAAAACACCACATTTATTTTTGTATGAGGGGGAAAATGTGCACATCTTTAGTGATCCTATGGACAGATTAAAAAACAAAGCACATTCTAAAAAACATTTAAAAACAAAACTGAAAGAAAAAACATTATTTTTAAGTATTCAGGCCAATTTGTGTGCCTTCCACGTCTCTCTACGTTCTCACTTTTTATACTTTTTTTCTTATTCTATTCAAAGCCACACTGCCTTAGAAAAAAGAATTTATGCGTGCTTTTAACAAGTAAACAAGTGTACAAATTAATTCAGAGAGCAGTAATTTTGAAAATTTTCTATGTTTAATGTGCACTGCAGTTAAACTACTTTTTCTGTACAAATTAATTTACTGCATCAGTGATCGATGTTTATGTTTAGGCAATTTTATTTCTCAGTATGGTAAAATTAGACCTAATAGTTGCAACCTGTTATGTCCAATCTGTCACTGAAATTCAAATTGCCTTTTTTCCTATTATTCAAGGAGCAATTTGGAGGAATTAAAGCCATCTAAAAACGGAAGACAAACAATTCTCTGTAAGGACTCAATAGCCTGTGTCATCAACCAAATCCATACCCTCTGATCTCTTCTAAGCAGGTTCTTTCAACATTTTTCTGAGGTTCTCAAACTTTCACATTTACCAAGTCACACAAGAGGAAATTTTAGGTTGAAACCAAAAATTTTACCCTACCAATTTTCAGCCTTCGCGAGAGGTAATCAAAAGTTCAAAGATTATAGTGTTGACTTCCAAATACCAACTCTCACCTAAAAAACTCCCAATGTTCATGGCATATATATTTGCACCATCCTTTTTTTATTTTTTATTTTTTTGCTTGTTTTGCTTGATCTGGGAATACTTTTTTTCTTGCACAATGAGTTTAATTTGCAATTTCTTTCTTACTAGGGAGAATTCAATTATTTAGATGCATAAGATTTAAATTTTGCAATAATGGATGCTAAAATTGGGAAACCAATGAGACCCATTTTTGGACAAATTTTGTTTTGCTTGGTTTTTCTCATTGTTTAGCTATCGAATGTAATGGGTGATTCTTGTTCTAGACTGTGAATACAAAGAACATATCAAATGGAGAGAGTGGGAGGGGACAAACTGAAAAGGTGCAAAGCCATCACAGGCCCCTTGGAGGGGCTGGGTGATGTCAAAGCAGGCTACAACTAAAATGGGCCATAATCTGATGAGACTTCACTTCAAATACTCAATGCCATCATGTTACAATATGTTCTCGCTAGATTTGGGGTTTCTTCAACAAAAAACCCCAAATCAACTATTGATATAATCATCCCTTGATCCCTTGGTATAAGAGAATTTCTGAAAATGTTTCTTTTGTAACACTCCCTGACTGCCATTTCTATTCCCAAGTCTGCCTTCCCCAACAGAGTTTGCCCTGATTTTGAGGAGATCACCTACAGATTTAGGAATGCTTCATCTGATTAAAGAACCTCAGTCTTCCCTTATGGTTACATTTGTACATTATTTGTGGAACTCAATATTTCTATCAAACACTACTCATCTTTTTTTCACAGTGGTCAATACTGGTTTGAAGTTTTTTTCTTCTTGTCCTTTTGTTTAGCTTACAAAGCCAAATTAAATGGTATCATGCCTCAATTTAAGTCTACTTAATGTCACATATGGCATCAGCTAATATGCTATAGCAAAAGAACTTCATTCCCTCAGGGAAAGAAAAAAGACACAACTCAAGAGGTAGCTCTTCCCAGCCACTGACACTTGGCCACACAATTTTCTCTCTAGATTGAAGAGGACACAATTAAAAGAGGAAATTACTTGTTCTGAACTAGATATCAAAGTTCAGAGTTATTCTATATCAGCAGATCTGGTGTCAAAATAACTGAAATAAAACTGAAATGAGTATCTTTCTTTGTTTCTTTTCTCACTCTCTTTTTTCACTTTTCCATGATCACTTTTTAAATTCTAAGACAAATTCATTTCCTCAACAAGATTGCTTAGATCATCAAGCTGATTAATAATTTTACTTCAAGGCAGGACTGATT
Source organism: Aotus nancymaae (assembly GCF_030222135.1). NCBI lineage: Eukaryota > Metazoa > Chordata > Mammalia > Primates > Aotidae > Aotus > Aotus nancymaae. The sequence continues at coordinate 51,495,490 of NW_026988432.1, read as the reverse complement.
AATGTGGATTATTCAACTGATTAATACTGTTACTATATTGCACATCCAAGTGCTCTAAGTGTCTTGTTTTCATAATTTTTTTAATTATTGAAATAAGTTCTAATTAATGTGACTTGGTCTTATGTCTAGTCTAGAGAACTTCATTGTAACATAAAATTGAGGACTTAGTGTGTTTTTTTGGGCAGGGAGGGGCTCTCCCAATACCAAAAAATTTAGAAAAGGCAAATGAAAACAGCATATTGATTCATAGCATTTTAAAACTCAGCTCTATGATGATATGAATCTATTGTTTACCCACATAAATTCACTGGCTTCAAAACGCCAAACTTACACTTGACACAGACAAATGAACCACCAACACCTTCATCTTCTCACTCTCCCCAAACTGAGTCCTTGCCATAGTCCACTGAAAAACTCCAAGACTCCCTTCCTTCTAATAGTGGTAAGTACAGAAAATCATAGCCATCCTGCCCCGCCAGATGCAGGTGCAGGGAGGGGACCCCACCATACCCTGGCAGTGTTTACTCTGCCAGTGCAGAAGTTCTCCTGCTTTCAACTTTCCCAGAGACATTCTAATACGCAACCTGTGTATGCAATGTGTGTACACACACACACACACACACACACACACACTCTCTTACTCTTTATACCCAGAGACATTCTAATACGCAACCTGTGTATGCAATGTGTACACACACACACACACACACACACACACACACACACTCTTACTCTTTATACCCAGAGACATTCTAATACGCAACCTGTGTATGCAATGTGTACACACACACACACACACACACACACACACTCTCTCTTACTCTTTATACCACCCCACTTCCAAAGATTAGAGTTCCTTTAAGAGCCACTGTACCTATAGCTACTTCCCCCACAGCAGTCCTTGCTTTCAGGAAGCCTAAGACCTCACAGAGACTCTAACTGTCACAGCTTCCACTTCCCCAGTCTGCCACTCCTCCTGTTCTACAGGAGCCAGGGAAGGTGCTATTCCCAGTGCTCATGAAATGTAGGAAAAGGGACCTAGAGTCTCTATTCTGGCAGTGAAAACTCAGAATTCAAATTCCCATCTAAACAGTGCTTACAACTTACTGTTGTTCCAGCAGTCTTTAACACAAACCAGAGATATCTTTATGTGAACTACAAAAGGCAATCCTCTCTAAGAGGAGAAATTCCAAAAGGTACTCTCCTTACAGATGATTTTTTTAAGTGTCTCTTCTGCTGGTCGTGACTGCAAGCACTGGTAGGTTTCTGTCTGTTCACCCCATTGCTGGGGACCTTTGTGCAGTTCACAAACTGCAGAGCTGCATTCTGTGGGCCTTTTCTACCAACCTTATATATTTAAAAATATATATGGGCTAGCCCTAAAACCTAATTCCCACTTACTGCACTGTTCCATTGGAAAATATGCGGTGAATTCCGAGAAACCAACTTATTAAATAAACTTCTGGGAGATAATCCATATATAAGCTGGGGACTGCCTGTATTTTAACTGGTGGTTTTGAAAATAGAAGAAAACAAATGAATCAACTTTGCTATAGCAAATTTTCATTGATCTCATTTTTGCAAGGCTGTTTAGTCTCAGCATTCCCGTTCTGAGGAAGAGAATTTTTTAAATCCCATTAATTTTATTGTGGGACATCAATGAATACTTTTTAGAATGCGTAATTTTTTTGACTACACATCTCTGAATTCATGCTTTTTATTAATAAACTATGTTTTAGAGTGGTTGTAGGTTCACAGCAAAATGGAGCAGCAAGTACAGAGATTTCCCGCATAGCCATGCCTGGACACATGCATAGACTCCCCTATTATCAAAAGCCCCCACCAGAATAGTACATTTGTTAACAACTGATGAACTTCCATTGGTACCTCATTATCACCCAAGCACTGATATGCTTTTTCAGTCTAAGCATCATGCATTCACTGTGCAGCTAGGCAGATGATGGAAGACAAAGAAGAAGGTGGCTTACTTGAGACAAAACAGTCCCAATTGCTTTTGTAACTTGTATTCAAGTCTATTCATTCATTATTTTACCCATTTGTTCATCAAATGGGCATTTTACTAGGTGCTGGGATCAAAGGTATACAAAATGTGATTCTCACCCACTCTTGTTTTTTTTTTATAAATATGTACCCAAGTATTTAAAATGTTCATATTAGCCAGGCACAGTGGCTCATGCCGGTAATCTCAGTATTTTGGGAGGCCGAGGCAGGTGGATCACAAGGTCAGGAGTTCAAGACCAGCTTGGCTAAGGTGGTGAAATCCCATCTCTACTAAAAATACAAAAATTAGCCGGACATGGTGGCACATGCCTGTAGTTCCAGCTACTTGGGAGGCTGAGGCAGAGAACTGCTTCAACCTGGGAGGCAGAGGTTGCAGTGAGCTGAGATCATGCCACTGCACTCCAGCCTGGGCAACAGAGCAAGACTCCACCTCTAAATAAATAAATAAATAAATGTATGTATGTATGTATGTATGTATGTACATATTACGTTTTTAAAAAGGCTTGTGCTTGTCTGGGTGTGGCGGCTCACACCTATAATCACAGCACTTTGCGAGGCTGAGGCAGGAGGATGTCTCGAGGCCTAGAGTTCAGGATCAGTCTGAGCAACATAGCAAAACCCATCTCTACAAAAAATTTAAAAATTAGCCAGGTATGATGGTGCATGCCTGTTGTCCCAGCTACTCAGAAGGCTGAGGCAAAAGGGTTGCTTGAGCCCAGGAGTTTGAGGTACCAGTGAGTACAACTGCACTCCAGCCTGGGTGACAGAGTGAGACTCTGTCTCCTAATAAAAGGAAGGAAAAAAAAGTCTTAACGTTCTTTGTGGGAGAAAAAAAAGCTTTAAAATAACTATAAAGGAGTCTGTTGCTCAAAAGCTATTACACTTCATATTTTGTGAATATTCATACTGTAGAAGGTCCCTCCATTTCAGTTCATAGAATACGACACCATAACCAACTGTAGGGATAGAACTTTCTAACATAAACAAGAATCATTCTCTTTTATAGATTTATTTTTTGTTTGATCCAACTTTCTTTTTTGTCCCATCCAACTAATCTGTTCACTCTATTTTATATTGTGGTTGTAGGCAGATTTATCAAAAGCCCAAAATGTAGCTACTATTGTTAAGACTATTCAGTTAACTGCTTTGGACTCATGTCTCTTGCATCATTCTTCTTTCCACCACCCTCTACCCTCTCTTAAAGTAACATTTTGCTTTCTGGTGAATAATTTTCCAGACTTCTCTCTGGGCTTGCTAGCATTGCTAACACGTTACCTTAGAGTGAATTTAACATGAGCATTGATTTCCTTTCCCCACCTAAAAGAGGATTCAGTTCAATTATTATTGATGTTTTCTCTCATCCCTTTATCACCTCTCTTGCCCAATGTCTTGACCATAGACTTTACTTGGGCTGTGGTCTATGACCTTGCATTTGCCATCCCATAGAAGGGTTTCCATAGTGCTTCTCATCCTAAGGACTCTCCTGCTTGATAATGCCCATGTCCAACTAGTTATTTTTACCTAATATGCCATTGGAACAAAGATAATTTTGACGCCCACTGAATGAACTAATGAATACATTTTCAGGTGTGCCATAGCCATCACCCCAGTCTTGCTCTTCTGATGCATTCATCAATTCCATCATGATATTCTGATGACTCATTTATGGATGAAACCCAGAAGAGGCACAGCAGATACAAAGTTGACTAAGCCACAATATATGGTTACACTGAATAGTTCACTGACTAATGAATGGGAGAGGCACACATGTAAACATGATTACAATACAAGGAAATCAGGAATGTAATATACCCCTGTACAGAAGTGTTGTGAGTGTTCTGTGGAAGAAGTACCAAAACAATCTTGTAGGACGTACAATAGCCACCCAAGGATGTGTTCTTTGAGTTGAACCTTAAAGAATAAGCAGGAATTTTCCAGGTAGGAAAACAATAGTATGTACAAATGCAAACATTTGTGATCAGGGAACCCATACTGGTGTAAAATGACTACAAAGAAGAACTTGATCTTGGCTGCTCATTAAAATTGCCTGGAGATCTTTTTTAAAATATTGATGCTTCTACTCCACTCCTAGAAATTCTTATCACACTGGGATGGGGTGAAGTTTAGATTCATATTTTTTTGAAGTTTCTCAGGCAACACAAACAGCCAGGTTCAAGTGCCACTGGACTAGAACGCAGAATTTGTGGGAGGACCGAGTGCAGGGGCTCACACCTATAATCCCAGCACTTTGGGAGGCTGAAGCAGTTGGATGGATCACTTGAGGCCAGGAGTTTGAAACCTGACCATGGCGAAACCCCATCTCCACTAAAAATACAAAATTAGGCAGGTGTAGTGGTGAGCGCCTGTAATCCCTGCTACTTGGGAGGCTGCGACAGAAGAATCACTTGAACCTGGGAGGCAGGTTGCAGTCAGACAAGATCATGCCACTGCATTCTAGCCTGGGCAACAGAGTGAAACTCTGTCTCAAAAACAAAACAAAACAAAATAACCCAAGGCCAGGTGCTGTAATCTCAGCACTTTGGGAGGCTGAGACGGGTGCATCACCTGAGGTCAGGAGTTCAAGACCAGCCTGGCCAACGTGGCAAAACCCCATCTCTACTGAAAAAAAACAAAAAACTGAGCCTGGCAATACATGCATATAATCCCAGCTACTCAGGAGGCTGAGGCGAGAGGAGCAGTTGAACCCAGGAGGCAGAGGTTGCAGTGAGCTGAGAATTTGTGGGAGGAAGTGGAGCCCGATCATGATGCACTTGCCTACCAAGCTTAGGGCTCTGAGCTTATTTGCATGCAGCAGAGAGAGAGCTGTTGAAGAATTTCAATCAGCAGAAATGGTTTCCACCAGAGCCCTTTGGAGTAGGAGGGACTGGATGAAGGCTAGAGGCAGGGAGTTCACTTATGTGGCTATGGCAATGGTCCAGGTGAGAGACAAAAAACCTAAAATAAAGGAGTAGCACAGTGATAGAGTGAAGGACATGCATTCACTTCTTTAGAAAAATAGATCCAAAAGACTCAGTGACTAATTACACATGATCAGGGAAGGAGAAATGCCTGTAATGTCTATTCCTCCCAAGTTCCCTGCCATTTGTCTCACTATTGTCACTATATGGTTGGTTTACTGCAAATGTTTACAAGAAGAGTATTAGAATAAAAATCATAGTTTTGAATCAAAATGTCAGACACAACAGGACTCAATTCCAGTGTTACAGACTGCTTTTCTAATTAAAGCTAGCTATCTTGACGCCATATAGACACACACACGCACGCGCGCGTGCACACACACGTCTCATAGGAAGGTTAAAAGAAATGTTAAAGGAAGACTCTAGTGGCTGGGAACAATGGCTCCTGCCTGCAATCCCAGCACTCTGGGAGGCTGAGAAGGGTGGATCACGAGGTCAGGAGATCGAGACCATCCTGGTCAACATGGTGAAACCCCGTCTCTACTTAAAAAACAAAAAATTAGCTGGGCATGGTGGTGGGTGCCTGTAGTCCCAGCTACTAGGGAGGCTGAGACCAGAGAATCACTTTAACCCAAGAGGCAGAGGTTGCAGTGAACCAATTTAAAAAAAAAACAACTCTTTCTTGGCTGGATTAGAACAAAGTAGGCACCCTTATAAAAAAGGAGTTTGACGTGTATGTCCCACAGATGCTAGGTCAGCAGCAACACCTTTGAATCTGTTATACACCACGGAACTTTACCCAGGAAGAACATCTGCAAAAATGACAACAGAATATTGAAGGAAGAATGATTCTACATGCTAACCCGCCTTTTGTCCTGCCTCTCCTGGAAAAGACTTGGCAACACCGAATGCATGCTATGATGTTATCAGTTATGTTGTGGCAGTTTTAAAATGTAAACTTCATCATGACGTTTTGATAAAGATAACCTCGTGGTTTTCTAAATAAAATGAGTTGGCATATTAATTTGAAAAGCTATACTACTTTTTACTACAATCCTCTTATCCTGTGTACTTTTCTAGCTTTATTTAAATAACTTTATCTTTTTCTAGATAAAGAACTCTTTAAACACCTTTCCCACTTATTTATTTCAATATTTAGTCATTAATTACAGTGTAAATATGTAAGACCTTTTAGGCATTGGCATATGCACACAAATTTCCTTCTGTTGGACATGGATACAATTAGAAATGTGCACTTATTTAAAACTCAAGAACTGAGCACTATTATAATCACCAAACACTGAGACCTACTAAAGGCTTAATCCATTTTAAGAGAGGTTAACAAACTACGGCTTATAGGCCAAATGCTCTTGCTTTTGTAAATAAAGTTTTATTGAAACACAGCCATTCTTATTCATTTCCATATTGAGTATAAGTTGTTCAATGCAGCAGAGTTGATTGGTTGTGACAGAAACCACATGGCTCACAGAACCTAAAATATTTACTATGTTGACTTTCACAATAAAAGTTTCACAACCTTCGAATTATAGCACTGTCTTATATATTAACAACCCTCTCTCACATACCAAGAATATTTAAGACAACATATTTCTTCTCTTTTATTCTCTCTCTCCCTCCCCCCGACCCTCTCTCTTTCACAGAGTCTTGCTCTGTTGCACAGGCTACAGTACAGTGGCATGATCTTGGTTCACTGCAGCCTCTGCCTCCTGGGTTCAAGTGATTCTCCCAAATAAAGGGGATTACAGGCACACGCCACCACGCCCGGCTAATTTTTGTACTTCTAGTAGAGATGGGGTTTTGTCATGTTGGCCAGCCTGATCTCAAACTCCTGACCTCAAGTGATCTGCCCACCTCATCCTTCCAAAATGCTGGGATTACAGGCGTGAGCCACCACACCTGGCCTTCTTTACTTTCTATCTCTGTCGTCTTTGCTGAAATAAAATAAAAGAATTGTACTCTGCCTAACATTTACTGAAATATTACACTTGCAGGGGACAGAGGCTGAAAGCTGATAATCATATTCTGAAATAACTGGTATTTTAACATTATATAAATTTAACTCTGCTAATGACTGTTAAATAATTTTTCAAATGAAAAATGTAAAATCATTTTTCATTTGTCCATTGCCCTTTAAATTATGTAATCTCATACTTTTTCCTACTAAGCAAGGCTGTTTGTAGAATCTATTGTATATTACTTAGCTGTCTCAGACTGGGTGGCCAAAAAGAGCCATCCCTCAGCTTTCAGCAATTATCCAATACCAGATACATAAATTACCATCAGCGACTTGTTTCCCATATTTTACTGTGGAATAGATCTGAAGTAGGCTATTTTTCCTTGGTTTTTGGTCCTTAATCTTTAAAACTGTCATATTTTAAATTAGTCAGAATTTGTTCCTTTTACTCCCATAAGAATGACTGTAATATGCATGAATTTTTGCCTTCAGTAAGACTGGAACAATCTTACACCTATTGACCTTAGAGATTAATGTCTGTATGGGTGCCAGATTCTTCAGAAACTAGCAGCCAAATGTGTTATCTTCCAAATAGTGAACTCTGATCTTATCGTTCCCTTTTGAAAAATGCCCTAGAATTTAGGAAGCCGTCCTGTTGATATGTGAATTATACACACTTTACAGGCTTTGGCTTTGATTTCCCTCAAACACAATAATTTCCATGGTCTTTTCCAATAGATAAATGAAATTTAAAATGTCTTATGCAAAAATCATGTCTCTCCATTTGGTTAAAAAATGATTGTGAGGGTAAGAGATTCTTAAGTGAGAAGTTAAGAAAAATGTATTCAAAGTGAAAATATATTCCATGAAATGTTACACTTTAGATTTTCAAGTATCCATATATATGTTTGATATCATGTAAATGAAACAAACAAATGAGGTTTGTCTTTCTTCCATTGGGTCTTCTAAAATAAAAATGACAAACATTATTTCCCATGTAAGTCTTTAAAATAACCTATCTGTTTTCAAAACTACAGATTTTAATCCTCAACTGCAGTTTTGTAGGGGAAAATGCCGATTTGCTGTATACTATCAGGAATAACGATGCTTGGTGGTCAAAATGAAACAACAGCATTCGATGGAACTGGCTTTTCCTTTTCCCTTCCCATTTCTATTTGCCAAACTGCCCGCTCTGCTTTTTATATAAAACTGCAGATGTCTTCTTATTAATCAAGATTCTAATACATTCCAGATGAATAAACAACTTCAGTACTACAGCACGTACCAGTCTCCTTAAACCCAGGATTTATTAGAATTGCCTGTTCCAAGATCTCTTAACTTTAAAAAGATGGTTTATTGTTCCTATTTCTACAGCAGGGATCTAATAAATGCACTGAAACTATGACTTTGTCCCTTTGCAATACAATATTCAAAGAGATTTCCAGCCCTACAGTGTAACATTATCCAAATCCTTTGAAACCCTAAGTAGTTTGCTCAAACTCAATCATCCATATACAGAAATCATAGACAATCAATACAAATGCAATATGTTAGTGATGACATTAGAGAAACAATGTCCCAGAACCCTCTGCAGTATGCACCACTACATTCGGCATCCACTATGCAGGCCAATGTGGCAGCCGCAACATAAAGCTCTAATTAAAAAGCACTCTTTGGTGAACAGCTAAATATTTTGATTTTGAACCTTTCCTTATACAAGGAATAATTCAGAGAAAATTATCTACACACATGGTATTGATTAACTCAAGGCTGTGATTTCTCTAATTTCACACTGGTGATAGTTCAATGGGAGTTTACCATGTAATTTAACCAATCAAAATATGTTCAAGTACTGATATTTAAAAATTAAATTCTGCTCCACAATCATTATTTTATGTATTTCTACTTGTACCATTTTCAAGCTGAAGGAAAATAGGTCTTTCTCTATGTAACCAAAAAGAAACAGGACAGGGAAGTAATAATAAGGTGTAAAAGCACATATTATAGCAATGTATGTGGCTAATAGCTTTTGTACAGCATTAGCGCCCCTCTTACTGCTCCCAGTTTACTAATGTTCTTACTAATACTGGACTCCTAAGGGGGGTTCTATAAATAAGACATTTATATAGAAAACTAGGAAAATATGAAAGGTTATAATATTAACATAGCAAACTCATTTTTAATTAAAGAAATAAAAAAGCCCAGTCTTTAGGGGGTTTGGGAAAATAAGGTAGTCAAATGAGACCAATTAACTTCATTAGCTTCTGCAAATACCTAGTTTTCTAACACATTCCTATTTTTCCATCTGCTCCACAGTTAAATGTGTCGACAAATTAACATTTTATTTATGATTCAGGCTCTGATTCATAAAAATTATGCACATATTTTCTATGAAAATCTAATACTTCATGGAAAAATACAGAGGACTACATTGCAACTTATTTACCAATATGTTTTTTTCTTGAACAAAGCAATCCAGATCATAAAATACCATAGGCTAGGAAATCAGTTTCATACTTTCCAGTTCCTTCTGGTTTTAACACAAGGTAGTTTCCCTGGATATATCTGAAGAAGTTAAAATTGCTGCTTTTTCTATGTCCTCCTTTTTTATTCTCATCTCATAGTAAATGGCAAAGGAGTTTCTTATTCAGTATCTTATAAAATTCTCTCCACTTTGGTCTGACATTCACATTAACTTCAAACCCCATAGCGCATCCATAATGTGCTAGAAATGCTTTATATCTGAGTTTTAAACGCTGTGCAAGTGTCTGTGAGTTCTACTGGCTTATACAGAAGAGCAAAGCTTTCAAAATATGTTGCAGGGATAAACGAAAATCAGCGTGGTTAAAGGGTGTATGCTTATTCCATTTTAAATACTTACAAAAACCTTATCCATAAGACAAACCAACTTCCTTAACGCAGTATTTACTACCATTCAACTGTTCTTCAACTGAGAACACAGGCACTTTTACAAGTGGACTCAAGAGTTATTTAATTTCACTTTAACTTCTGTAAGTAACTCTTTATCCCTTGCTGACATGTAATTTTATTATTTTATTCTTTACAGCAGTACTTGTTCATAAATCAAATCCATACACCTCTTAAGATAACAGCAAAACACAAAAAAAGCAGAAAATAATTTTCCTTTTGAATCCAGTAATTCCAATAATATATGTTTTTACAAATTATAACGTTGGTCCCTGGCACATACCCTTTCTGACGGGGCACCAGACCCCTAGCCCCTGAAGTATAAATCACGACTGTATTTCCATTTCTTTGCACTGCCACACTCCTGGGACATTACTGATCTTGAAGGGAAGTCTGTCACATTCAGGAAAATTTAGGGGAAACAGTTGGAGTTTAAAAGAATTAGACTCATTATATGCTAACTAATTTTACCTTTTATATAGCAAAATTGGATATATTTATTCTACGTGATCTCCTTCAAAAAACAGTTGGGGTGCTCAAAGTGGTATATATATTTGGGATTAAAATTTTTTTGAATAAAAAGACTTCATATTTCATAGGAAAAAGGCATGTTTCCATTTAGATTTTGTGCTTCAAAAAATGTATTTGCTAATATACAATGGAGCTGTCATAAGTCAAAGTTAAATGAGAGCCAGCATTTGGATAATAAAAAATATGGTTAATAAGAAATGATCAGCATGTAATTTGCTCAGGTCCTCTGGAGAAATACAGATATAAATCGGAAATCAGTATTAAGGGCATCGTACAACACAGTATTGGTTTGAACTACACCTCCAAAGTGTTCAATAGCAGATGGGTGGGGGGAACTATTTGTAAGCACCTTACACTTCTCTCAGATAATTTTTACACATTATGAACTCAAATACTTGCCCAACTCTTCAGTTACTTTGACTCTGGGGTAGTCTTACTTGTCATGAACAAGGTCTGATGCTGTCACAGAGAAAAGCACAATTTTACAGCTGGAAGCAGCATCAGAAACCAACTTGTCCAGCACGTTGTTATTCAGCCCAGAGAAATTAAGTTCTTTGCCTAAAGTCCTGTAATAGTAACAAAGTCTTTTCATTTTGGGCTCTAGACTCTATATCAACTTCACCAGCAGATATGGATACTGGGGAATAATCGTGGGACAGTAAAGGCTGGATGCACCATACAATATAAATCAACGAAGCAAGGTAAACGCATCACAAAGGATGTATTCACTGGTATATACTTATTTTGTCTTAAAGATAGAAGCATGTACACTCTCTAAATTAACATATTTCAGTCCCATCTTGATAGGGCCAAACTACATCAACCAGGTAGAAAACATGTTCCCTAGCAATAAAATTACAACATGTCCATCAGCTACTATCCAGGATAGCTGTCCATAATTTTGATTTTAAATCAAATTCTCACTTATCTATAGCCTAATATCTTTTAAAATCAATTAAGTTTCTTCTTTGCAGATGCTGGTTGATTTGTGGTTGTGGCTGGTTTACAAAGTCCTTCTCCCTGGTAATTTACCAGATCAAGGTACCTTCTGAAAACATAACCAGAATGAATATGGAGTAGTACAGGATGTGAGTTCCTGAGCTCTCCTAGACATAAAAGAAGTAAGCAAGGTAAGAACAGGGAATGGGCCTGTTAGCCATGGGAGCAGCCCACTATAAAAATGGACTTGTCCTCTCTGAATCTTATTTTATACCCACTGTTTTCTGCTGAGGTTTACGTAGCTTGTTTGATTACAGATCTTTGTCCCTAGATTTCTTCTCCCCACCTTTCTTTTCATATGCAGACCCCTGGACTTCTATAATGGAATGGTGCCACCCCTAAGAAAGAGTTTGAAAGAAATGCACTAGCACAGTGAAAACCCCCAGTAAATGTTATGCAAATTTATCATGAGTTAAGCCAGAAGTACAAATTTGCTACATTGTGGAAAGGCTATAAAATAGCAATTTGTCTTACTGTATGTGCAATTTTAATGTATTCCAAAGCATGGGTATTGTCTATTTCTATTACCTAGATCATTCAAACTTTGAAGTGCAAAGTAAATATAAAGCACTGCCTCTTTAGTAATATGCAGTTGTAGCATATGCTTTTCTTGTTTTCCACCTCCAGTGTGGGCCAGAAACACATAATTGCTGCTTTTACTCACGTTATCTGATCATTACACAAAACATGAACCTGTTTGAGATTACTTTGCATTTTTACAATTATTATTGTTAACAGGTACTTTCACTATTCTGGAAACAACTGGGAATTTTAGTAGGTAATGGGTTATATACTTCTTGATACTTTACATGCAAAGTAAAAAGGAGGGGGAAAGTTTAACTTTTTTCCTTCTAATGTATATAAAACTGCAACCACCTTTCACAAAACTACTAATATAATCACTACATAAGAATGCATAAAGTGCTCTTGGGTTCTCATTTGTCAGATATTTAGTAACTGAATGTAATTTCCGATATATTCTTGCCCTGATATTTGATTTCTGATATAAACAAAGTAAATATTTTGGTCTATACAAGTCACTTACATTCAATATTATAACACATTTGCTTCACTGATTTATCAATTTGCTCATCCAACAAACACCTGCTGAGTGCCTACCATGATGAGCCACTGTGACCGAGGCTAAGAAAGACAGGAAGATGGGCCAGGCACAGTGGCTCACGCCTGTAATCCCAGAAGTTTGGGAAGCCACGGCAGGTGAACTACCTGAGCTCGGGAGTTCAAAACCAGCCTGGGCAACATGGTGAAACCACATCTCTACTAAAAATACAAAAAATTAACCTGGCATGGTGGCGGGTACCTGTAATCCCAGCTACTCAGGAGGCTGAGGCAGGAGAATCGTTTGAACCCGGGAGGCGGAGGTGGCACTTAGCGGAGATCGTGCCACTGCACCCCAGCCTGGGCGACAGAGTAAGACTCTGTCTTAAAAAAAAAAAAAAAAAGATATGAAGATGAAAATGACCTAGTCATTGATCTCAAGTCTCATAACATAGTATCAGCTCACAATTTAGAAGAGTTAAACATACAACCCAGCAATGCCACTCCTGGACATATACCCAAAAGAAATGAAAGTAGAGTCTCAAAGAGGTATGTGTACATCCATGTTCACTGCAGCATAATTCACAACAGCCAAGAGGTAGAAGCAACTTTCCATCATGTATCATGATGGATGAATGGATACATAAAATGTGGGGGGTGTGTGTGTATATATACATATATACATATATATATGTACATATACACACACACACATCAGATAAATGGATAAATAAAATGTGGTATGTATATATATACATCAGATGAATGGATAAATAAAATGTGGCATATATATACAATGGGATATTACTTAGCATTAAAGAAGAAGGAAATATTGTCACATGATGCAACATAGATGAACCTTGAAGGCATTGCACTAAGTGGAAAGTGCCAATATGAACAGACAAATACTGTATGATTTGACTTATATGAGGTACATAGAGAAGTAAGATTCATAGAGGTAGAACACAGAATGGTATTTGCCAGGGGCTGGGGAGAGAGGGGAATGGGACTGTTTAATGAGTACAGAGATTCAGTTTTGCAAGATAAAAGGAGTTCTGGAGATTAGTTGCACAAATGGTGTGAATGATCAATTCCATTTTCCTCAAAGCAACGGAAGTGTTCCTAAAACTGAGTCCAGCGTATTTATCCAAGGAGGCCCATCCTGCGCTGCTACCCCAATAATCTACTGTAGTAGATACTCTAGCCTCGTTTCCTACTAGACTGTTCTCATCTCTGCCTTTCCTTGTACTTCACTTAAAAATGATTTGGATACGCACAATTTTATGTTATGTATACTTTACCACAATTTATTTTTTTAATTTAGCAGTTATAAAATATATGCAAGTATGATGTAACCAAAAGCATAAATGCCTTAAAAGAAGAGCAGTGACAATTCCAAGGAGAGAGAGGTTATGTCAGGTTGGAGTATGCAGCTGTATTCAAAATGGAGCATTTCAGATGGGTTTGTGACAGAAGTAGAGTTTCTGATTCTACCCTCAAGACTTTAAGGCTTGAAAAGAGGCCCCCTACAGTAGTGAAGTGCAGGAAAGGGATCCCAGAGGCCAGATAATTCTGAAAAGACTCTTAGTCTGCAGTCCTTTTTGAGGAAATGGGACACTCTAAGGAAGAAAGACAAGAACAGAGCTAGGAAGGAGAGCAGTGTTGGGTCAGAAATACAAGTGTGTGTGCAACTGACAGAAAAAAAAACTGACTTCATTATGGCAGAACAAGGTGTAGAGCATCTCACAGGAGGACAGGTGGTTAAATGGTCCAGATTTATTGAGCATGTCATTGGACTGAGTTCTGAAGAAGGCCCCAGCAAAAAAATACTTCAGTAAAGGCACCACAGATATAGTTTAAAAGAATGGAACATTCTGGGTGAAGTCAAAAGTACAAGGAAAGGCAGAGATGAGAACAGTCTAGTAGGAAACAAGGCTAGAGGGGAGACTACAGTAGATTACTGGGGCGGCAGGACAGGATGGGCCTCCCTGGGTAAATACGATGGACTCACAGTTTTAGAACACTTCTATTGCTTTGAGGAAAATGGAAATGATCATCAACTAAAGTAACATCCAAGTTCCTTCATGTAACTCACAAATTGTAATGATTAAAAAGATTCATTTTAGAACGGAACACTGAGTTCATACCCATTTCAATCTATTTTTTCAATTTACTTGTCATGATGCACTATTGAGTTTAATGTAAATATCAAGCTGGGAGTGAGTTTTTGTAGTGAGACCCCCCCTCCCCCCCGCAAACAACCAGGAAAAGAAGCCTGGGCTCAAACAACATGTCTGCTTCAACTTTTTATTTGACCTTAAATACATAACTTACTGTCTGTGAACCTCGTTTCCTTTTTTGGTAAGTTCAAAAGGGACTAGATTAGATTTCTATACTGTTTCCTATCCATGACGTTCTAATATTCTATGACTGTCTCTAGGTGAACTGCCTGAGAGTCAGAAATCCATTCATAAGGGATATTCCCTGTTCTTCTATGCCTGCCAGTGGCTACATGGAGCACCTAAAGGCAATAGGAAAACAGAAAATAATTGCCTTCTGTACTCACAGGTCATGGAACCTTCTCCTCACTTTCCAATTTGTCAGAGGTGCTTGTAGAGTATGAAATCCATATTTTCAAATTTTTTATATCTCTGCCTTACCGACTGGAAGAGATATAAAAGAAGGTTGTGGCTTTCAAGTCTTGGGAAGAGATCCATATCCCATTATGATAGGTGAAGCTGAACAACTTTCCCATGTCTTTTCAATTTAGTTTTCTTTTTTTCTCCTTCAATATTCTGTATAAACTCCCAGAAGACCAGATGCACAGACACACATGCACATGCACGCACACACATGCAGACAGACATACACACTCTTCACATTTAAAAACTAAAACTTCTTTTGGTTTATCTGGCATTTGGAGTTGTACACGCAGTATTCCCTTCTGGATGTATAGACTATATATTAAATAAAGACAGTTCTATACTACATTATTGATAACAAGAGGTACTCTCATAATTGATGATAATAATAATATTAAAAGGTAAACACCACTTCCTGTTCATTACCTTCTTTGCTTTCAGAAAAAAGTCACTTGCTTTGTTTCACATTTAGTAGCTGTTATTGATGATAAGGTTTGGATAATACCACTGGAGAATTGCTTTTATTCCAGCAAGACAGCATTCTTAGAATATGCCCATAGACTATTACAAAATGCACAGCTTGCCCAACATGAATCACAGTGATAGGATTAGGCCCAAAGGGAGCTATGACAACTCTCTACAAGTAACTGAAAGGTGCAAATGGCAGGGAGGGAAAAGAATTATTTAAAGAGGTCCGAGGTGTATGTGAAGAGGGATTAAATTAAGCAAAGGAAAATTCAGGTTTTATATCAAGAAAAAATTCCTAATGGCAATATGTTAAAAGAACAGCTTCCCAAGAAATGTGTCGGAAGCTGAGATGCTGGAGGGAATTTTAACTTTAACTGAAACAATATTGGAAATAGACCAGAAGGAGAGAAGCCCATGCCAGTGAGAGATGGGCTTGTTGACCCACCAGCTCTTGTACTTCTTTTCTATAACACTATGGATTTTTCTGAAGAAAACAACAGATTAAAGACTAAGAACTAGACCAGCAAAAATGACATCGGAGATATGTGGCCTCTCTATTTATAAAAGAAGACCACTTAGGTGAGTTTCCTATGAGCTGCCTACCCATTGGCCACAATAGGGTAAGTGAAAATGTTTTGCAAACACAGAGCATAACTTAGGTATAAAATAATAAAAATAATAGCTATCATCTATTGAGTAATGACAATGTGCCAGGCACCCACTACATGCTTATGTCATGTCATTTACACTTCACAAAAGCCCATGAGCTCTCACAGATGAGAGAACCAAGACCTAATATGTGCCTAAGAACACAGAGTCCATAAGTAGTGGAAGATTCAAACCCATGTAGTTAGACGTCAGTGCCTGAGCTCTCCATTCCTGAGCTACTTTCAACAACAAGGCAGCTAAGAAAGTTCACATCAAAAAGAGAAAGCTAGTCTTTTTTTTTTTTTTTTTAAATCTTTTTACCCAGCCTAGGTAACAGGAGGGATGTCTGAAAGGCAGGTTACTCCTCGCCAGGAGTAGGATCAAATCATGAGTTTATTTTAAATTGGCCCATTCTAGGTACAGTCTTGGCCAAGTTTGGATTTGTAATTTAGCAGAAAAGAAACTTTTGAAGCAGCGCTTTGATTCAATTCTTGTGACCCTTGTGAAATAAACCTTCTTAAGACTGAGTTATGGTATCAATTTGCTTCAATCCACAAATACGTACACTGTGATGCACTCAGGAGGCTAATATCTAGCTGGGGATCAGATTATTTCATCTTCAAAGTAGTTGGAGAGGGCACCACGGGCATAAACTTCCAGGAGCAGAGGTAAGAGGAGAGCTGAAGGGAGTAGAGTGGAAAACGAAAACAGCAACAGGAGGGTAGAGTCAGGGTCCAGGTGAACTAGAATTTCAAGATGATTTATTCCTTCCACACATTGTGCAATAAAGATTTGCCAAGTGCCTACCATGCCAGGCACTGGGAACAGAGCCATCAATGGTATTTCAGACTTTATGGAGCTTACAGGATAGTGAGAAGACAGACATCACCCAACAGCTGTTCACAGAGAATGTGGCAGTGGACACACCTATGGGGCTCAGGGAAGGCCTCCCAGAGGGAACAACCCTTAAAGCTAAGAGGGAAAAAAAGAGGCAAGGAGGAGATTGACTCTAGACAGAAAGCACAGCATGAGGACAGGCCAAGGAAGGAAAAGTGTTTGGTCAGTTCAAGGAATAGAGAGCAAGTTGGGCTAGCAGAGCAAACCGGGGAGGTTGGGGAAGAGAAAGCTACAAGATTCTGCACAGGCAAATTACATAGGGAGTGTAAGATGCATAAAGGACTCTGGAGTTCACTCAAATAGCCTTGGGAAACTCTGAGAGCTTCTGAGCATGAACTGATTTGCTTCCAAGACAACGTAATATAATAGTAAATGCCAGGGTCTTCTGATTCGGACACATCCTGGATTCAAATCCCACTTCTTTCACTTATTCACTAGGTGCCCCCATGTTTCATAGAAAAAAATGCTAAAGCAAAATGAAGCAAAATAAATAAATAAATAAATAAAAGCAATGCCTACCTCTCCTAAGGTTGGCCAGAAGAATTATGTAAGCTAAGGTTGGAAGTTTAGTGCATTTCTGGAAATGTGGTCAGCATGAAAAAAGACAGGTAGCAACATAAAATGGGACTATAAAGTATGGGTGGGGCTGGGCATGGTGGCTGACACCGTAATCCCAGCATTTTGGGAGGCCGAGGCAGGCGGATCACGAGGTCAGGAGTTTGAGACCAGCCTGGCCAACATAGTGAAACCCCGTCTCTACTAAAGATACAAAAAATCAGCCAGGCATGGTGGAGTGCACCTGTAGTCCCAGCTTCTTAGGAGGCTGACGTAGAAGAATCGCTTGAACCCAGGAGGCAGAGGTTTCAGTGAGCCAAGATCGTGCCACTGCACTCCAGCCTAGGCGACAAGGCGAGACTCCGTGTCAAAAGAAGAAAAAGAGAGAGAGAGAGAGAAGAGAAAAGGAAGGAGGGAAGGAGGGAGTGAGGGAGGGAGGGAGGAGAGGAGGGAGGAAGGAAGGAAGGGAGGGAGGGAGGGAGGGGAAGAAGGGGAGGAAGGGAAGGTAAGGAAGAAAGGTAAGGAAGAAAAGAAGGACGGAAGGAAGGAAAGGGTGGGTAGCGGGTCAGAGCATGGGATGTGGAGGAAGAAAACCTTAAGCAAGTTATTTAACCTTTGCTTCAGAACCTCAGCATCTTCATCTGGAAAACATGTTTCAACCTCATAGATTTCTTTTAAAACGTCAATGGAAAAATATATGTATTGTATAGCACATGGTAAGTACTTATTAAATTATTATTACTACTGCTAGTAATAGTAACAATACAGTATTATTCACAAAAACATGAAACTTTATACTTTTTGGCATGTTACTCCAAAAAAGCAGTGGATTTCCTACTATCATAATTACTCGTGTCTTATGTATTCTTACTGCACTCTTAGGTGCTCAGAATATTTTCTCAGCATTATGTTATCTCTTCAATCTTCAAAATCCCCAGGAGAGTCATAGGTACAAATGAAAATACTGATGCACGTGGAAAGTAAAACCGCATAAGGAACACGAGAAGGAAAATATAGGTCATCAGAGTTCAACTAAAATGTAACTGTTACTCTATAAATAATGGATATCTTTTTTAAAATTAAGGAACAATTTCAACAGAGTACAATACGAAAACTTGGAAACCATTTCTTGAGGAGACTTCGTAAAGCAAGCTCCTTCTCTGCTTTTGCCTGTCAGTTTCCAGGCTTCCAGAGTGTTACTGCAGTGCTACAGTGTGGCTGTTAAGTATGAATGGGAGGGTCTGAGAGGAAATTTGCATCTCTGGGAATTCATGTCCAGAGTCCTCCTCAGTTTGGCCAATGTTATCTGCCTCAGAGCACCTCCAGTTACTAACAAAACAGAGACACTAGGGGCAAGTGGGTTAATACATTTTAGACCTAACTAAACACCTGACCTGTTTGATTAGCAAGAGCTAGGGGATGAGCTTTAAAACTCGGTGCTTGAACTTGATTCTGAACTCATCTTCCTTCTTGTTCCTAGAGTACCCCATACCCTCTGCAGTTAATGAGACTGATTCCCTGCTCAATTTTATAATTTCATGCTATTTGCCATCCTTGTCACATAGCATACTTGGCACATTACAGGAACCTAAGAAGGGTTTGTCTACTCAGTGAATGAGTCCATTGTCCCAATTTCTCTATCACAACATATATCTTATTTTTCTATACTTATGAATAATTAGGAAGAAACACAAAAAGCCAAAAGAATTTATTTCATTTCCTCCTCCTCCTCTCCCTCTTTCACTTTCTATTCTCTTTTTCCTTCTCTCCCTTCCGTCCTCTATTTTCTCTCTGTGTGCATATGCTTTTTATTTTTTTATTTTTAAAAGCCACTCAATGAAGAGATTGAGCAGAGGCTGTCCAGTCTCAGAAATGGTGGCTTCCCCGACCAGATGGAACTCTATTAAGCTTGTCTCCATGGAATGTGCTTAAAGGAAAGTGGCTCTGCTCAAAGTCCTATATATTTAAGCAATGCCCAGAGTTGCTGAGTCTAACCATAACTTATTACCCACCCCCTGCTATGCGGAAGGACTCAGGCATTTTACCTCATCAGCATTAAAGAAAAGGAGCCAGGAGTTTTTAAACAACGCAGCAACAGACCAAACATCCTAAAACTCTTAAGTTTTTACTAGCGTTATAAAAACCTTAGTTAAGTAAACCAACAATTAAGAGACAGTAGCACAATGGACAATAGCTTTTGCCTTATAAAGGACAGACAGTACAAGAAGTCTCTATACCGTATATGTAAACAATCACTTATATCCCTTTATCACTTATATCTTTTTTTTTTTTCAATTGCATTTTAGGTTTTGGGGTACTCGTCTTTCTTTACCCCCATACTGTGGGAATCTTACATGGCCCTTCCAAAAGAAAGTATCAGAAAATTATAGAGAACTGGTGAATTCAAAAATAGGATGATTTTCTTTTTGAAAACAACAACAATTTAAGGCAGACACCTTTTCCTGGGGTTTTACATTCACATGGTATAGTACTCTTTTATAGAAATTCCTGTACCACAAAATATCTTTCCCCACCGTACTTGAATGATTTTTTTCCATTTTGTTACACTACTTGAAGACCACAGATTATTTTTTTGAAGTAGACCTTTTGTTTTGAAGGTGCAAAAATATCTGGGAATATTAGCTATGTTGGTTATTCACATCTTAGGATAAATTTGCTCTAAGTGGGAATTCATTTTGTCATTCTATAAACATTTACTGATCATCTACTATGATCAGAGAAAAACATAATCTCTGCCGTCATGAAACTCATGGGTAAGAAAAGCCATAAACAAATTATCAAAATAATAAAGTGGTAAGTTTTTTGATATGGCAAATAAATACAAGGAGAAATAAGACCGCAGTGTCAATACCTGGCTAAAATGGATCACATTAAAGAGACAGGAGTGCTGTGTGGTGCAGTGGATTAAGAATAAGGGGTCATTTACACCTGTTAGGTGGGGGATGTCTTAAAGGATATCCCAGGGTAAGTCTGGGATGGTTTGAGCACCTGATAAGCCAAGAGAGCTTTAGAGATAATTAGGAGGTAGAAGAGGGCTGAGGAATAGAGCGAAGACACTGCCAAGAAGCAGCTTTGCCTATTGCAAACTTTCTCTGAACGTCAACTTAGATACCACTGGTGAGTAACTGTGAAGCAGGACAGAGCAGAGAGTACCAGAAGTGGCCAGTGAAATAC
The DNA here is from genome assembly GCF_030222135.1 of Aotus nancymaae. Lineage (NCBI taxonomy): Eukaryota > Metazoa > Chordata > Mammalia > Primates > Aotidae > Aotus > Aotus nancymaae. The sequence continues at coordinate 51,474,653 of NW_026988432.1, read as the reverse complement.
CTCCTCTTCTGTTTTGTAATTATTGGCTGCGACCATTCTCAATAAACCACTAGTAGCTAGGCACTGTTTTAGATTTCAAGACTATCTTCTCACAAATTTCAAATCTCTTAATCAAATCCAAGGTCAGAATGAGTCTCATTGAGCCCCAGGACAAAAGTTTATTAAAGCATCCAGAATTAGAAGGTAACTTTGATATTTAAATTTAGCACCCAGTGTCTGACATATGGGAGACACTAATTTCATCCATTCTTCAAACCATTGATTAAGACCATGATCAAGATATATTATCACAGTTACTCTGATTTATGGGAAAAAAGTTAGGTCAATAACTTTCTTTTTTCTTTCTCTTTTTTTTTTTTTTTGAGATGGAGTTTCACTCTTGTGGCCCAGGATGGAGTGCAGTGGCTCAATCTCGGCTCACTGCAACCTCCGCCTCCTAGGTTCCAGTGATTCTTCTGCCTCAGTCTCACAAGTAGCTGGGATTACAGGCAGTTGCCACCATGCCCAGCTAATTTTTGTATTTTTAGTAGAGATGGGGTTTCACCATGTAACTTTCCTAACCTATATGTAAGAATGATTAAATAGGTTATTAGCATTTTCATTAGAAATTCACACTTATACCTGTGATAGTATAACTATTTGAAATTTAACAGTGCTAAATTGTGTCATGTAGTAAACTCTTTTTATATTCAAAGTGTTTTACTCTTTCCAGATAGATACCATAAAAAGGTGTGGTACCGTCATTATTGTGATGAATTGAAATCAGGTACCTGGTTCAAGCAGTTACCAACCTAAACTCTTTGTACAGCAACTACTCATGTATTTCTGGAAGCTATTACCCTAATTTGTAGAGCTATGAGAATTAAATGAGGCAATCAAGATATTCATTCCTGGTATTTTTACTCTGCCATTTTGTTTCAGCATTTTGAGTCTTAGCATGTTGAATACAAGCACTTTACACAGAATTTTGTCAATACAGATGTATTTTTATCATTAACAAATTTCTGGAATATACTCAACTGAGTTGATTAAATTCCTTCAACAATTTCTTATACAGCACAATTAACCACACTATTTTTCCCCATTTTAATTGTTTCACTGAAATTACTTTCACTGGGATCAGATTGTTATTAAAATTATATGATGATAATTTGAGTCATTTATCAATTTTGTCCATATTAAACATATTATGAGTTTTCTAAGATCAATATCTCTACCAAGTTCAATTTTTGTGATTTAAATTTTGAAGAATTACATTTTGTCAAGATCTCATTCCTCTGTCAATTTCATTCAAACCAAATTTTATGGGGTGTCATTTACATCTTCATGTTTATTTTTATGTTATTTCTTTTAGTAATTTTCATTGTTAACTACACAAAAGCCCAAAAGCTCTACTTATTTGTTAGCTAAATCAAGGAACTATGATTAGATACTTTGTGAGAGAAAAGAAAACAGGGTGAAATAGAGGGAAAAAACAGAAGATGCTTCAGGAAGGAGGAGGGAAAAATATGGACACCATGAAAAAGAAAAGAACACAGAGAGAGAAACACCAAGTATGGCAGAAAGGAGGAAAGGAAGGAGAAAGTCTGCAGGAAAATAACAGCACATGCCTCCAGATGAAAATAATGGAAACCAAGTATCACCAGGGGGAAAATAAACAGCTTCATTAAGCAACAAAGCATAACTATTATTATTAGGTTTTAATAGGTTTCCTTCTAAAACTGTGTTGGTAAGTCAACTGTTATTCATGACATACATTTTTTAAAATATTAAACAAAAATCTAAATTTCAGGTAACTTAACAGCACCATCCTCCATTCCCCATCTCAGACACTCACAAGTTGCAACCTAACTTAATTTAAATAATTTGTTCAAAATATTTGTTCAGGGGTTGACTGTTGGGAACAACAAATGTGGGACAAAAAGTAGAGGCCAAAGAAGATGAAGAAGAAAGAGGATAATTAGATCTTTGTCTCTCCCTTCTTGGACTCAGGACTGGCTTTTGGTAGACTTTACAATAAATACAGTTATCGTAAACATTCCTGCTCTCTTTCCTGAACTTAATTACTGTTACCCAGTTTCTCTCTGCCTGATATCAGAAGCCTCATAGTGTCCTAAGATCTCCCTCTAAGAAACTCTATCAGACATTTATTCAGACACCTGAAGAGCTCTCTACATATCCATCCTCCTCATTCATTCCCACCTCCTGTTCCTTCAATAGGACTGTTCTCCAGCATTAAAAGGAAAACAATCTGTTAGTATAACAACTATGGAGAACGGTTTGAAGGTTCCTCAAAAAACTAAAAATAGAGCTACCATATGATCCAGCAATCCCACTGCGGGGTATATACCCAAAAGAAAGGTGAAAACCCATCTCTACTAAAAAATATAAAAATTAGCTAGGTGCAGTGGCAGGTGCCTGTAATCCCAGCTACTTGGGAGGCTGAGGCAGGAGAATCGCCTGAACCCGGGGGGTGGAGGCTTCAGTAAGTGCCACTACACTCCAGCCTGGCAGACACAGCAAGACTATGTCTCAAAAAAAAAAAAAAAGACAGAAAGAAAGAAAAGAAAGGAATCAGTAAATCAAAGAGATATCTGCACTCCTATGTTTGCTGCAGCACTGTTGACAACAGCTAAGATTTGGAAGCAACCCAAGTGTCTATCAACAGATGAATGTGAAAAGATTATGAGGTATGTATATGCAATGGAGTACTATTCAGACATAAAGGATGAGATCCTGTCATTTGCAATACCATGGATGGAATTGGAGATCATATGTTAAGTGAAATAAGCCAGGCACAGAAAGACAAACATCTCATGCTCACAGTTATTTGTGGAAGCTAAAAATCAAAACAATTTAACTCATGGAGACAGAGAGTAGAAGGACGGTTACCAGAGGCTGGGAAAGGTACTAGGGGTCTGGGGGAAAGGTGGGGATGCTTAATAGGTACAAAAAAAAATAGAAAGATGAATAAGACCCAGTATTTGATAGCACAACAGGGTGACTATAGTCAATAAAAACTTAACTGTGTATTTTTAAATAACTTACAAAGAGTATAATCAGATTGTCTGCAACTCAATTGATAGATGCTTGAGGGGATGGATCCCCCACTCTTTATAATGTGCTAACTTCACATTGCATGCCTGTGTCAAAACATCTCATGTGTCCCTACTATGTACCCACAAAAGTTAAAAAGTAAAAAACAATTTTAAGAGAAAAGAAAGCAATCTGAGTAAATCAGTTTCTGATTTACTGACTTGTGAATGACTGATCACAATTTAGCCTTCCGAAAGGTACTTAAGAAATACTATAAATCTTAATAAGGTTTAGGCCAGGCATGGTGGCTCATGCCTGTAATCACAGCACTTTGGGAGGCAGAAGCAAGTGGATCACTTGAGTCCAGGAGTTCAAGACCAGCCTGGGCAACATGGTGAAACCCTGTCTCTACAAAAAATACAAAAATTAGCTGGGCACAGTGGCATGCACCTGTAGTCCTGGCTACTTGGAACACTAAGGCAGGAGAATCACTTGAGCCCACCATGTAAAGGTTGCAGTGAGCCAAGATTGCTCCCTTGTGCTCCAGCCTGGGCAACAGAAGTGAAACCCTGTCTCAAAACAAAACAAAACAAAACAAAACAAAAAAACAACTTAATGAAATTTAAATCTGTATAACATTTAATTTTAAAAGATGAACATTCTAGAAAATAAATTTTGATACGCAGCCACAATATAAGCAGGCTACTAGCCCTACTGGCTAGCTTCCCTCACTCCAATTCCATATACGCAGATATTTAAAAGGTCAAACTTCGTTTCACAGTCATCAATGTCGGTAGCAGCAACAGAAAGACACAAGAAAAATATGGCTGTTTGAGAAGGAACCTAGCATAGGAATTAAGGGCATGGAATCTAGAGGCAGGATGCCTAAGTTGAAACCTGAGATTCATCATTCACTGTTTACGTGACTTTGGACAAGTTACTTGACTGTTCTGGTCCACAGCTTTACTATCTGTAAAAAGGTAATCATAATAATACTTAAATCAGATTACTAAAAGAGTATGCATAGTATTTAGACTGTAGAACATAGAGAGAACTATATAAATATTTGTTATAACTACTTAGTATATATGGATTGTTCATAAGACATGTTTTAAAATTAGCCAGGAGTGCTTGTTTTACTTTTTTAAAGTTTCAATCACAATGTTGCATCTTGTGGAGGCCTTATTATAAGAAATCTGCCACCTGTCCATAATGGCTAATTTGGGGTTAGGACAATTACGGTTTTCTATTATTAATAATAAACCAATTTTTTTAAGTTTAGGTAGAACCACAGAACTTCAGGGCAGAAAGGATCCTAACAGTTCAACGGTATCATCTCACAGACAAAGAAGTTGAAGGCAAAAAAAATTAAACAACTCAAGCAAGCTTAGAGATAGTGGAAGATTTGAATGTGGAATCTACCTCTCCTTATCCGCTGTTTTTCTTCACTTCCAAAGAGCAAGGGAAGAACTTTCTTCCATGGTGCAGACGCATTGATAATTTGGCCTCCTGAGTCTCTACTATAAGAATTATTGATCCTGGAGTGAGGAGGTTCTTTTGCTGTTAAGGAATTTCCTTATTCAAGGAATACCAAGGAACCAGCATACTCACAAGAATTCCCCCAACATAGTCAGTAGTCATGGTGATGATTTCAGCTGGGTTTAATGGAAACTGGAGATCCTCTCCTATGTAGATGTTACATGAACAGACAGCAGTCTCTTCTAACTTCTGGGTCTGATGACCAAATCCTCCCAGAGTCAGCTGACTATCAGGTAAGTTGTTACTGTGCTGCTATCTAACTATATAAAATGCAGACTATTGAGATGGCCAAACAGGAACAGCTCTGGTCTGCAGCTCCCAGCGATATCAACGCAGAAGGCAGATGATTTCTGCATTTCCAACTGAAGCACCCGGCTCATCTCATTGGGACTGGTTACACAGCGGGTGCAGCCCACGGAGGGCGAGCTGAAGCAGGGTGGGGTGCCATCTCACCCAGGAAGTGCAAGTGGTCGGAAGACTCCCTCCGCTAGCCAAGGGAAGCTATGAGGGACTGTGCTGTGGGCGACAGTGCTATCCAGCCCGGATACTACACTTTACCCATGCTCTTCCCAACCCACAGACAAGGAGGTTCCCTCAGGTGCCTACACCACCAGGGCCCTGGGTTTCAAGCACAAAACTGGGTGGTGGTTTGGGCAGACACCAAGCTAGCTGCAGGATTTTTTTTTTTCATACACGAGTAGTGCGTGGAACGCCAGTGAGACAAAACCGTTCACTCCCCTGGAAAGAGGGCTGAAGCCAGGGAGCCGAGTGGTCTAGCTCAGCGGCTCCCACCCCCACAGAGCCCAGGAAGCTAAGATCCACTGGCTTGAAATTCTGGCTGCCAGCACAGCAGTCTGAAGTCCACCTGGGACACTCAAGCTTGGTGGGGGCAGGGGCGTCCACCATTATTGAGGCTTGAGTAGGCAGTTTCCCCCTCACTGTGTAAGCAAAGCCACTGGGAAGTTCCAACTGGGCAGAGCCCTCCACAGCTCCCCAAAGCCGCTGTAGCCAGACTGCCTCTCTAGGTTCCTCCTCTCTGGGAAGGGCATCTCTGAAAGAAACACAGCAGGCCCAGTCAGGGACTTACAGATAAAACTCCCATCTCCCTGGACAGAGCAGCAGGAGGAAAGGGCAGTTGTGGGTACAGCTTCAGTAGACTTAAATATCCCTGTCTGCCGGCACTGAAGAGAGCAGCAGACTGCCCAGCACAAAGTTCAAGCTCTGCTAAGGGAGAGATTGCCTCCTCAAGTGGGTCCCTGACCCTTGTGCCTCCAGATGGGGAGTCACCTCCCACCAGGGGTCGACAGACACCTCATACAGAAGAGCTCCAGCTGGCATCTGACAGGTGCCCCCCAGGACAAAGCTTGCAGAGGAAGGAAGAGGCAGCAATCTTTGCTGTTCTGCAGCCTCCGCTGGTGATACCAAGGCAAACAGGGTCTGGAGTGGACCTCCAGCAAATACCAGTAGACCTGTAGCAGAGGGGCCTGACTGTTGAAAGGAAAACTAACAAATAGAAAGGAATAGTATCAACATCAACAGAAAGGATGTGGACACAAAACCCCATCCGAGGGTCACCAAAATCAAGGACCAAAGGCAGATAAATCCACAAAGATGAAGAAAAACCAGAGCAAAAAGGCTGAAAATTCCAAAAAACAGAATGCCTCTTCTCCTCCAAAGGCTCACAACTACCCGTCAGCAAGGGAACAAAGCTGGACAGAGAATGAGTTTGACAAACTGACAGAAGTAGACTTCAGAAGGTGGGTAATAACAAACTCCTCCGAGCTAAAGGAACATCTTCTAACCCAATGCAAGGAAGCTAAGAACCTTGAAATAAGGTTACAGGAATTGCTAATCAGAATAACCAGTTTGGAGAACATAAATGACCTGATGGAGCTGAAAAACAAAGCATGAGAACTTCATGAAACATACACAAGTATCAATAGCCAAATCGATCAAGTGGAAGAAAGGATATCAGAGAGTGAAAATCAACTCATTGAAATAAAGCGAGAAGACAAGATTAGAGAGAAAAAAATGAAAAGGAACAAAAAAAGCCTCCAAGAAATATGAGGCTATGTAAAAAGACCACACCTACGTTTGATTGGTGTACCTGAAAGTAACCAGGAGAATAGAACGAAGTTAGAAAACATTCTTCAGGATATTACGCAGGGAAACTTCCCCAACCTAGCAAGACAAGCCAACATTCAAATTTAGGAAATACAGAGACCACCACCAAGATACTCCTCCAGAAGAGCAACTCCAAGATACATAATTGTCAGATTCACCAAGGTTGAAATAAGTAAAAAAATGTTAAAGGCAGCCACAAAGAAAGGGCGGGTTACCCAAAAAGGGAAGCCCACCAGGCTAACAGCGGATCTCTCTGCAGAAACTCTACAAGCCAGAAGAGGACAGGGGCCAATATTCAACATTCTTAAAGAAAAGAATTTTCAACCCAGAATTTCATATCCAGTCAAACTAAGCTTCATAAGCAAAGGAGAAATAAAATCCTTTACAGACAAACAAAGGCTGAGAGATTCTGTCACCATGAGGCCTGCCTTACAAGAGCTCCTGAAGGAAGCACTAAACATGGGAAGGAACAACCGGTGTCAGCCACTGCAAAAATATATAACATTGTAAAGACCATCAACACTATGAAGAAACTGCATCAACTAACGGGAAAAATAACCAGCTAGTATTATAATGACAGAATCAAATTCACTCATAACAACATTAACCTTAAGTGTAAACGGGCTAAATGTCCCAATTAAAAGACACGGATTGGCAAATTGGATAAAGAGTCACGACCCATCAGTGTCCTGTATTCAGAAGACCTGTCTCATGTGCAAAGACACACACAGGCTCAAAGTAAAGGGATAGAGGAATATTTACCAAGCAAAAAAAAGCAGAGTTGCAATCCTAGTTGCTGATAAAACAAACTTTAAACCAACAAAGATCAAAAAAGACAAAGAAGGGCATTACATGATGGTAAAGGAATCAATGCAGCAAGATATATATGCACCCAATACAGGAGCAACCAGATTCATAAAGCAAGTTCTTAGAGATCTACAAAGAGACTTCAACTCCCACGCAATCACAGTAGGAGACTTTAACACCCCATTGTCAATATTAGCCAAATCAATGAGACAGAAAATTAACAAGGATATTCAGGACTTGATCTTAGCTCTGGACCAAGTGGACCTAATAGACATCTGTATCACTCTCTACCCCAAATCGATAGACTATACATTCTTCTCAGCACCACATCACACTATTCTTAAAACTGACCACATAATTAGAAGTAAAACACTCCTCGGCAAATGCAAAAGAACAGAAATCATATAACAAATAGTCTCTCAGACCACAGTGCAATTAAATTAGAATTCAGGATCAAAAAACTCACTCAAAACCGCACAACTACATGGAAACTGAACAACCTCCTCCTGAATGACTACTGGGTAAAAAATGAAATTAAGACAGAAATAAATAAATTCTTCGAAACCAATGAGAACAAAGACACAAGTACCAGAATCTCTGGGACACAGCTAAAGCCGTGTTTAGAGGGAAATTTATAGCACTAAATGCCCACAGGAGAAAGCAGGAATGATCTAAAACCAATACCCTAACACCACAATTAAAAGAACTAGAGAAGCAAGAGCAAACAAATTCAAAAGCTAGCAGAAGACAAGAAATAACTAAGATCAGAACAGAACTGAAGGAGATAGAGACACAAAAAACCCTTCAAAAAATCAACAAATCCAGGAGCTGATTTTTTTAAAAGATTAACAAAATAGCTAGCCAAACTAATAAAGAAGAAAAGAGATAAGAATCAAATAGACACAACAAAAAATGATACAGGGGATATCACCACTGATTCCACAGAAATATAAACTACCATCAGATAATACTATAAACATCTCTACACAAATAAACTAGAAAATCTAGAAGAAACGGATAAATTCCTGGACACACACACCCTCCCAAGACTAAATCAGAAAGAAGTTGAATCCCAGAATAGACCAATAACAAGTTCTGAAAATGAGGCAGTAATTAATAGCCTACCAACCAAAAAAAGCCCACAACCAGATGGATTCACAGCCAAATTGTACCAGAGGTACAAAGAGGAGCTGGTACCATTTCTTCTGAAATGATTCCAAACAACAGAAAAAGAAGGACTCCTCCCTAACTCATTTTATGAGGCCAATATCATCCTGATACCAAAACCTGGCAGAGACACAACTACAAAAGAAAATTTCAGGCCAGTATCCACGATGAGCATCAGTGCCAAAATCCTCAATGAAATACTGGCAAACCAAATCTAGCAGCACGTCAAAAGCTTATCCATCACGATCAAGTCAGCTTCATCCCAGGGATGCAAGGCTGGTTCAACATACACAATCAATAAACATAATCCATCACATAAAAAGAGCCAATGACAAAAACCACATGATTATCTCAATAGATGCAGAAAAGGCCTTCAATAAAATTCAGCACCACTTCGTGCTAAAAACTCTCAATAAACTAGGTATTAATGGAACGTATCTCAAAATAATAAGAGCTTTTTACAACAAACCCACAGCCAATATCATACTGAATAGGCAAAAGCTGGAAGCATTCCCTTTGAAAGCCAGCACAAGACAAAGATGCCCTCTCTCACCACTCCTATTCAACACAGTATTGAAAGTTCTCGGCACGGCAATCAGGCAAGAGAAAGAAATAAAGGGTGTTCAAACAGGAAGAGAGGAAGTCAAATTGTCTCTGTTTGCAGATGACATGATTGTATATTTAGAAAACCCCATTGTCTCATCCCCAAACCTCCTTAAACTGATAAGCAACTTCAGCAAAGTCTCAGGATACAAAATCAATGTGCAAAAATCACAAGCATTCCTAGACACCAATAATAGAAAAACAGAGAGCAAATCACAAGTGAACTCCCATTCACAGTTGCTACAAAGAGAATAAAATACCTAGGAATACAACTTACAAGGATGTGAAGGACCTCTTCAAGGAGAACTACAAACCAGGGCTAAAGGAAATAAGAGAGGGCAAAAACAATTGGAAAAAAAATTCCATGCTCATGGATGGAAAGAATCAATTTTGTGAAAAAGGCCATACTGCCCAAAGTAAGTTATAGATCCAGTGCTATCCCCATCAAGCTACCATTGGCTTTCTTCACAGAATTAGAAAAAAGTACTTTAAATTTCAAATGGAACCAAAAAAGAGCCCACAGAGCCAAGGCAATCCTAAGTAAAAAGAACAAAGCTGGAGGCATCACCCTACCTGACTTCAAACTATACTACAAGGCTACAGTAACCAAAACAACTTGGTACTGGTATCAAAACAGATATACAGACCAATGGAACATAACAGAGGCCTCAGAAATAATGCCACACATCTACAACCATCTGATCTTTGACAAACCTGACAAAAATAAGCAATGGGGAAAGGATTCCCTATTTAATAAATGGTGTTGGGAAAAGTAGATAGCCATATGCAGAAAATGGAAACTGGACTCCTTTCTTATACCTTATACAAAAATTAACTCAAGATGGATTAAAGACTTAAACAAAAGACCTAAAACCATAAAAACCCTAGAAGAAAACCTAGGCAATACCATTCAGGACATAGGCATGGGCAAAGACTTCATGACTAAAAAACCAAAGGCAATGGCAACAACAGCCAAAACTGACAAATAGGATCTAATTAAACTAAAGAGTTTCTAAAACTATCATCAGATAGAGTGAACAGGCAGCCAACAGAACGGGAGAAAACTTTTGCAATCTATCCATCTGACAAAGGGCTAATATCAAGAATCTACAAGCAACTTAAATTTACAAGAAAAAAAAAAAAACAAATGACCCCATCAAAAAGTGGGCAAAGGATATAAACACACAATTTTCTAAAGAAGACATTTATGTGGCCAACAAATATATGAAAAAAAAGCTCATCATCACTGGTCACTAAAGAAACGCAAATCAAAACCACAATGAGATATCATCTCACGCCAGTTAGAATGGTGATTATTAAAAAGTCAGGAAACAACAGATGCTGGAGAAGATGTGGAGAAACAGAAATGCTTTTACACTGTTGGTGGGAGTGTAAATTAGTTCAACCATTGTGGAAGACAGTGTGGAGATTCCTCAAGGATCTAGAACCAGAAATACCAATTGACCCAGCAATCCCATAACTGGGCGTATACCCAAAGGATTATAAATCATTCTACTATAAAGACACATGCACATGTATGTTTATTGCAGTACTATTCACAGTAGCAAAGACTTGGAACCAACCCAAATGCCCATCAATGATAGACTAGATAAAGAAAATGTGGCACATAAATGCCATGGAATACTATGCAGTCATAAAAAAGGATGAGTTCATGTGTTTTGCAGAGACATGGATGAAGCTGGAAACCATCAATCTCAGCAAACTAACATAGGAACAGAAAACCAAACACTGCATGTTCTCACTCATAAATAGGAGTTGAACAATGAGAACATATGGACACAGGTAGAGGAAAATCAAACACCAGAGCCTGTCATGGGTTGATGGGTTACGGGAGGGATAGCATTAGGAGAAATACCTAATTTAGATGATGGGTTGATAGGTGCAGCAAACAATCATGGCACGTGTGTACCTCTTTAACAAATCTGCATGTTCTGCACATGTATCCCAGAACTTAAAGTATAATTAAAAAAGGAAAAAAAAAATGCAGACTACTACCATAGTGTTGAATACAATTAAACACCTGGTATTTATTAGAGGTTAATGGCATATAAATAAAGTTTCACTGACAAATATTTTCAAAGATTATATATTACAGAAAAAGGGAGAATCTACCAATACAACAAAATGGAAACAGGGATAGTCTCATTGGAAGGAAAATGTAACAAAGTTTAATATCACTGAATCTACTCATATTTATGATACAGTTGTGGGCAGGTACTTTGGAATAATGAAGAAATACTTGCATACCACCAGACATTCAATGTAAAATTCTTGGGGCAATCTTCAGACTTGTTTACAGAATGAAATAAGATGTTGTGTCTGGTGGATGGGAGAGTTGCCATTTGAATATATTTACAGTATCTTAAAGTATGTTGTGGGACTTATGGCTTGTCCCCTTGATTCCTTCCTCATTGTTGTATATTTAACTTTATGACCATCAGGCATGGCAAGTACCTTAATATCCTTCTGTTCAACCAAGCATCAGAGTACAGAGAAAAAAAATGTTTCACCCCCAAAGGGGATGGGGTGGAACAGAAATAAGGAAGAAAAAGAAAAAAACTTATAAAACCTTAGCTGGGCTTTCATTCAAAACAAATTCCTTATCCAACCTATAAAATATTGCCAAAAAACCTTGCTATCGTGCAAACACTCAATCATCAAGGTACTGAAAAATTTACAGTGGATTTCCTGCCGATTTGTGGGGCTACTGGATCCTGCTGCGATAAAACTTCCAAGAGTATGACAGGCATTTGAATAAACCTTTCTATCACGTATTGAGGTTTTGTAAAAGGATGAACTTTAACATTTCTTCCAATACAACTTATGGAGCAAAAATTTAAAAAAAAAAATAGGAAGGTGAAGCCAAAGACATCACAAAAAGGGGACAAATAAGCATGTTTTACTCTAAAGCTATAGCTGGCTGAGTAGTTAAGATGAACGCAAACTCATGAACAAATGAAAACAAATGCACAGAATCTTTACACTTTGATTTATTGGCCATCGGGGCACCCACTCATGCGGTAATGACATTATGTGTAGCACGCCTACCCATTTACTCTTAAGATAACAAAGATTATTAACCAGACAGCAAGAAACACATCATACTTTCAAAATACACATTTTGATTACCCACACTGTATCCACATGATGACAAGCTACTGCATTTTCAGGGATTGCTCCCTCCCTCTTTCCTTCTCCCCGTCAGCCAAGGTTTAGTGTTCTGCACTGGGGCCAATGGGCTTTCCTGCCAAACAAATCTAAGGAAAGGAAGGGGAAACAGGTCACAGGGCTAGACTGACCAGGATTGCCTACGCCACGGAAACAGGAAGCTTGGGCCTCCAGGGGTGACCCTTTTTGCAGCTGTGCCCTTCCCCTTGACACATGAGCACCAGCATACGCAGTGATCCATGAAGGCAGTGTGAGGGGAGTGAGAGAAAGGTGATGAGTTGACAGCATCTGCTAAAAGACATCCAGGGAAGCTGCTATTGATGGCGGAGAAGCACAAAGTTTGGCAATCAGCCACCAGCACCATGTGCAAAAAGAGCTTACTTTTAAGGGCTAACTTATAAAAGTAAAATTTGAACAGTGATCGTGGAAAAAGCAGAGATTTTTTTCCTTTTGGTGGAACCACACAGGTAAACTTATGCCTGTGAGGCTACTCAGGGCATCACAGAAAATGATCAATATCAGACCAATAACATGCATGTTCTCATGCACAGCAATGAGGGGCTTCATCACTTCTCTCTTTCCTTCCTCTTCCTCCCCCTCCACCCACCCCAAACAGAAAGTGCTACCTTCACGTTCACCCTGCAGATAGAAAAATATTAATTTAAGGCATATCAAAACACATTTTATAATGTATAAATATAATACCCAATAGACTCCTGAGAGATATACAAAATTAATCCCACTTGTGAAGGTCTTAATATTAGCTCTTTCCTCTTGGGAAGAACTTTAAATCCCACAAAAGCCCTTGATTTATTTCCTTCCTACACAACAGCAACAAACACTCACATAATTTTTAAGCAATGTAAAATATCACTTTAATGCTGAATACATGGAGACAGACAGAGAAAGAGCTCACTTAGAATGGATACTTGGACAGCAAAGGAAGTACTTAGGGGTCCCACCTCCCTGAACATCGGAGCGTAATGCATTAATGCTGCCTGCCTAATTCAAAGAAAGAAAGCTCCCTGAAACCAATCTAAACCAGTTTTAAGACACATCCTATGCTTCGTTTTTACACTGCCCCTTCCAAAGCCTCATTAATGTGGGTACATCACTTTCTATTTTATATCTGTGAAGAAGTTAGTGAAGTCTTATTAACACAGATATATTTAGTTTACCTTAATTTTACATTTTGACCCAGCAATCCCATTACTGGGTATATACTCAAAGGATTATAAATCATTCTACTATAAAGACACATGCACATGTATGTTTATTGCAGCACTGTTCACAATAGCAAAGACATGAAACCAACCCACATGCCCATCAATGACAGACTGGATAAAGAACATGTGACACATATATACCAAAGAATACTATGCAGCCATAATAAAGGATGAATTCATGTCCATTGCAGGAAGATGGATGAAGCTGAAAACCATCATTTTCAGCAAACTAACACAAGAACAAAAAACCAAACACCGCATGTTCTCGCTTATAAGTGGGAGCTGAACAATGAGAACACATGGCCACAGGGAGGGGAACATCGCACACCAGGGCTTGTCGGGGGGTAGGGGGCAGGGGAGGGATAGCATTAGGAGAAATACCTAAGGTAGATGACAGGTTGATGGGTGCAGCAAACCACCATGGCACATGTATACACCTGTGTAATAAACCTGCACATTCTGCACATGTATCTCAGAACTTAAAGTATAATAATAAAAAATAAATTTAAAAAAGTAAACACAATCTGTGATGGTTAATTCTAAACTGAAAGTTAAATGGGTTTGGATACTATCATTAATAAGTATATGTATCTAGTACAACAGTCCGGGCATAGTGGCTCATGCCTGTAATACTACCACTTTGGGAGACCAAGGCGGGCGCATTACCTAAGGTCAGGAGTTCGAGACCAGCCTGGCCAAAATGATGAAACCTCGTCTCTACTAAAAATACAAAAATTAGCTGAGTGTGGTAGCACACACTTGTAATCCCAGGTACTCAGGAGGCTAAGGCAAGAGAATCACTTGAACCTGGGAAACGGGTTGCAGCGAGCCAAAATTGTGTCATTGAACTCCAGCCTGAGTGACAGAGCAAGACTATTTCTCAAAAAAAAAGTGTACCTATTATATCTAAATGTCTGAAAAGGGGAATATAAACATTATATATTTATTCAGAGCAAAAGCTCATCAGATATTATAATTTTCCGATCTTTACTTATTCATTTCACCACTGCAAAATCTGGCTTTAAAACAATGTTATTTTCCTTTCCTATTGCCACCAACCAGCTAGCTTTTCATATACATCAAGTAAGAGAAAGTTAAGCTTAAGGCAAAAAAAAAAAAAAAAAAAAAAAGAAAACCTACATAAATCTAACTTGGATTTTTAAGTTAAACATCAATAGTGGAGTCACAACAAAGTGAAACCCAGAGCCTCAACTATTAAGTAAAATATGCATAAATCATTGTAGTGACAAAGACCTGAGTGCCAAAGGCTCAGTGGAAGAATGGGTGTGTGTATTTTATGTCATTTACCTTATCTTTCTGGGAGGAACACACCTAAAAGAAAATTAGCATTTCACTAAGTTATTTAGTTTCAGCTCTGAATCAGATAAGTTAATATCTGCAGTATACTTTTATGGGTGAAAAGCACCATACTAAATATAAACATTACTAAAGCCACAATTATCTTGATTTAACAGTTATACTTGATGGCATAGAAGAATAAGGAATCAAAGATGATCAGGCCTTAAGAAACAGGAGGAAAGAAATAAGGAAGAAAATTAACATGACTTAACTTTCAAAATATTTTTCAAGGATGCCACAATCTTCCATTAAAATTAATGTATTGGTAGATTTCCCTACACCCACAATCCAGTTAAAATACAAGATCCATCATATCCAAATTTCGTGACAATGGTAAGTCTTCTTCAATCTGTGTGCAAATTATGAAACAAGGAAAATGTACTTCCTTACCTCCATCACATTTGGAAAATGACACCTTTTAAGTCAATAATGCAATACTTAGAGAAAATGGTGCCACAGCAAAATATGACAGCACAGGCAATGCAAATTAGTGCTCAAATGGAGAGAATCGCTATTCATGTACCCAAAAACGTGGTAATTCCAATATTCTCTGCAACTTGTATTTTGAATAGCACTTAAAATCTCAGTCCTCTACTGAGAATCCAAGTTATTTCATTTCTGATTTTCGTGTTACTTACTCATCAGTAAATGCCTCAGCACATGACAAAGAAAAAGAGACAAGTATTTCCAACAAAGAGGAGATTCAAGTAAAGTTAACCCCCACTCTCTAACCACTTTTCCCTTTTAGGGGTCTGTTCTTTCATTTGAAGAGATCTGTGCTGCTAAGTCCCATTAATGCTAATGCAGGTAGTTATGCCCCTATACATAAGCTCTGCCCAAGCCTCGAACAGCCGCCACTCTTGCCTGCTTAACTGACCCACAGAACCCAGCCTCGCTGGTGATAAAACTGAAGAGTGTCTTGCAATTTCATCCCTTAATTGAGATCCCAGCATATGGCAAGAATCCAAGGTCCTTGCTCAGGTTGTTTATCTTTCAATACTTTCAAGTCACTTGCTGGCTAGAAAAGAAATTGCACTGTAATTTAAAGTGAAAGCAGTCAACTTGCTGCTTCTAATTTTTCCTCTTCTTTAAAAAAAAAAAATCTCCTGTCTTCCTCCACTTTTAACAAATAATAAATGACTATAACCATGGATCCTCTACAGACTTGCTCACCACTGTGAATAGTTATTATAAAGTGATGTCATAAAACAGGTCATTTTTTACAGTAGGTTGGCTTCAGGTACTTTATAACTCAGTTACTTTATTAACTTTGGATTATCTTTCTCTTTTTCTAAACTTTTAGTCTCTGCAAATCTCAAAGAAAAACTACCCAAACTGTGGAGAAGCTGGTGGGGGAAGGGAGAGGAAAAAGCTTAATTTTAATTCTGAAATCAAATGAAATATACCATATGCCACTGTTACCATAATCTGTCATACCACCCATGGCTTCTATAATCAAAATGTCTCAGAGAAGGTAGCGAGGAGTAGTGAGGAAGAAGGTAAAGAATGGAGAATGAGTGGCACTGTTTATACAACAAGAACCAACTTTATATAAGAGGATTACATCAATCAAACTTATTATGGAATTAATTTGGACACTCAGATAACTTATAAAAATATACTACAGCATTCTACAGTAATGATCTAATGCATTTCAGCATATGTTAGTATAACTACAGCCTTTGGGCCGTGACCAATACTACAGTGGTTGTGTGTAAAACAGCCTCGTAGAGTATTTATTCTTGACGAAGCTCTGTATGAATGATTTAAAATTCATTCAAAAACAAATGTACTTGGCTTCTCTTTAATAGGCAACAAAAAAACTTCACAACAAATGGGCAGCAGAATTTCCTCTTTGATAACCAGCCAGGGGAAAAACTTGTTTTGCAAAGGGATGGACAACACATCCTTGTATAACAAACATATATTTCAAACAAAAACAAGGTTACGTGTGTTGTGATGTGGTATTCAACCAGAGCATTTCTGATTGACATGTATATGAATGCCATGATGTGGAATGTAAATAGAAAATGTTTCATATGCAAGTGTTTTAACTTCACATTACGGGAAATAATAAATACTGAATAATGTAATAGGAGGTATTTCTATCTTGGGGTTCTAATGACTAACCACTTGAGCTCTGCTTTTGTGGTTTATAATGTCACCAGAACCCTCCATGGAATTATATATAGAATAAATGATAGGCAATGTTGAATTACAAGGCTATCAGGCTATAATACATAAAGTAAGTACCTAATATAGCCTTATAAATTATAGGCTTTTATGGTCTAGCATTTTACAGCATAATGTCACAAACTGCAGTGATACGATATATTGATAAAGGATATGATATCACATTAGGTTTCAAAAAAATGTCCCTGGCACTACATTAGAGTGAAATTATTTCACAGAATCACAGGCTCAGAGCTGGAAGGATTCTTGGAGGATGTCACACTCCACACTCCTCTACAAGCACCACCCAGACGCTGACTTCCCCTCATCCCTGCCCCCCAGTCTTGACAGATGGCCGTCCTGCCTCAGACACTCCCAGCCCCGAAAATAATAGAAGAAAGTGCCAGGGAAATGCCTCAAATGTCTACACATAACACCAACACCAGCACCATTAAGTGGCGGACATGAAGGTGATGTCGTTGAAGGCACACCACAATTCTGTTTAAGCACACACGCTCATACACTTTTACAAAGAAATAGACCCTCTCTTTTGGTTTTCATCAGGAGTGGGAAGGGATGTAAAAAATAAAAACAGAGAGAGCAAGATTTCTTTCTAATGTCTCTTTGTAGCACCTCCTTTTTCCTGTTTCAGATGCCATAATCATTACCTGATGAGAGTCTACACCTTTACTCAATCCCAGACACACACAGAAGTCAGACCCCAGCGCTACATGTAGTACCAGCGGATTCCACAGGGCTCCAGGGTTCTTTGAGAAGAAACCAAGAAGGAAGGCACAGTACAGCCCACATCCAGTTCTTGTGAGATTTTGGGCAAACTAGAAAAATAACACATAAATGTTGATATCACCCTTATTTGTTTCTGATCAATTCTTTTCTCTGTAAAACAATTAAAAGCAAAAGTAAATGATATTGTCCCACTGAGAAGAATGAGGTTTTCCAGGTCTTCTACAGATATATTTGTTTCTAATGTATTCAGGTCAAGGACTGTTCAAGGATAATATATATTAATATAAACCACAGATTCAATCACCTAAATACAAGGATTCAAGACAAGGGCTTCTAAATACTGTCTCAGTCTCTCTCTCACCAAAACCCCTTTCCATCCATACTATCAATTACTTGCTTATATTCATTCTAAGCAAATCAATCCTTATACCTGTCTCGCCCTCATTTTCTACTTCCCAGTTGTGAAATTTCTCTTATATCCTATCAACAAATAATGGACTTAGAGGTGAAGAGTCCAGAGATATATAAATTAGTGTTCCACAGCAATTTAATTTCCTATGCTCCCTACAGCTTTATTCGTCTTACGTGGTACTTTATCTGCAGAAATTTTTTCGAAGAAAACCAGGACTAGAAAATAATGAGGAAAACAAGAAGCAATCTCAAACACATGTGAGGAATTTGTTGATGTAAACCTACTCTGATCCTGTTATTGTTATTCAACACAAATACTAAATAGACTTGAGAGAGGAAATGTCCTCCTCATTCTTGCACACAGAAGGCAAGTGGGAGGGCCTTGCTTTCTAACTAAAGTGTAAGTTTGGCCCAAATTGAGTTTGCTAACCCAAATCACAAGTCATGAGGTTTGTTCCACAGAACGCATGTACTGGAAATGTGAACTGTGGAAAACAGTAAAAGTTTATGAATGACTTACTTTACATAGTAACAATCATGGCTAACAGTCATTGAGCACTGTGTTCCGACATGCGTAATCTCCTTTACTCCTTAAGGGAATCCTAAGAGAAGGGAACTATTAATAGCTCCATTTTACAGATACAGAAGCACGAAGAGGTTAAGAAACTTCCCCAAATCACGTGACTATTAAAAGGTGGAGCCAGAAACTGTGCTCAGGCAATGCGACTTTTCCTTTCATAAATGTGATGACACACAGTCTTACTAAAAAGGCTTTAGGAGGTTTCTGACTGCCCAGTGCAGTTTGGAGTATCTTTTTTTTTTTTTTTGGGAGACAGAGTTTCGCTCTTGTTACCCAAACTGGAGTGCAATGGCGTGATCTTGGCTCACTGCAACCTCCGCCTCCTGGGTTCAAGCAATTCTCTTTCCTCAGCCTCCCGAGTAGCTGGGACTACAGGCGCGCGCCACCATGCCCAGCTAATTTTTGTATTTTTTAGTAGAGACGGGGTTTCACCTTGTTGACCAGGATGGTCTCGATCTCTTGACCTCGTGATCCACCCGCCTCGGCCTCCCAAAGTGCTGGGATTATAGGCGTGAGCCACCGCGCCCGGCCTGGAGTATCTTATCAGGCAGGTGGCTAGAATAAAGCATGCAGTCAAAAATAATGCGAGGAATCACAGGTGGTACTTCATTAGCATTTGCTAGTATCCTGCTGGCCTAAAACTAGCAGAAAAAAAAAAATCTTCTCACGTCCGGGCAAAGGTTTTTGCCTTTTGTTAGAAATGGGATCCTGTTTTTCAGACTCTTGAAAATACCCTTTCAGCCTTCCTGAGAAAAGAAGTAATTTTTTTAGGAAGTTGCTCCTGGTTTAGAGCTATACGAAAGGTTCCAAAAAACAACTCCTCTGCTCCATTTCCTAAACTTTCTAAAGTTTGGAAGGTAAAATTGAGAACACAGAGCACCTATGAATATTTGTATTGGTATTTCTTCCAAAAGATCCCAGAACTGTTTTGGGGGGATGTGCAGATCAAATGCCTTTGGAGCTAGGTAGGAAGGCAGAACCTGGGCAGGAGGCAGACGCTGAGATGAAGGAGAAGAGGAGGGCCAGAGAGGAGTGAGGAGAGGCAGGGTGAGAAACACGCACGTCGGAATCACGGGAAAGCCAGGCAGCTTGCAACCAGCACATCAGGCCGTTAGACCAGGGAGCAAACTTCAGGCTGGTCCTTCACACCCAAGCCTTAGTGGAGGCAGGACCCAGTGTTGAAATAACACAGTTCAGTGTTTGGAAAGAGGAAGTCTGCTGAGCAGCACTCCATCCGGCTGGCCAAGCACACAGGTAATAAAGTGTGAGCTCACACATAGAGGGGGCAGTGCATGGTGGGGACAGGGAAATGAAAGGCAATGTGGACGTGCCAAGAACAATATTGCATCCCAAATGTGACAGGGCATCAGAGGAATCTTTTTGAAAGGACTAGTCAGAAGCCTAAAAAAATTAAGTTAAATTATATACAAAATGCCACACCTAAAATAGAAATATTATTTTAGTAAGAAATCCTACTGCTTTTTTTTTTCCTTTAGGGCTTTACCAGGGACACCTGCAAATAAGAAAAACAAAACAAAAAAATCAAGCAAGAATAAAGCACTTTCCAGACTGACAAGGACAAGCAAAGAACACAGAAGATTTCTAAGTGAAAGGCACCACGTGGAGTAGAAATAAAAGAGCTTTTAAAATTTTTAGGGAGCCAGATTCAAGTGTTTCAGTGAATACTTAAAGTGCTTAAGTACAAAACACTTTCCTCCAATGCATTAAACGTACAGAGAATGACTTTAACCACAGCGTGCCTGCTTTGTGCAGGAAGCAGCTGGTACCTCTTTCTGGGTAATGGATGGGGCAAGCACTCTGTCTAAGAAAAGTACAACCAAAATCTCACAGGAGGGCTGGCATGAGCCTCTAACACATATCAACAAGCACCTCGACTCATTATCTTTTTTCTCAGCAAAGAGTTTCCACCAGGCCCCTCACTTTGAAAAGTTGCCTCCTTCTGTCTAAGGAAGAATTTCACCTCAGTCACCTGGTTTGGCACATCATACATTGCCACTCTTGCCTCTCCTACTCATGAGGACTGGTGTGCTCTAAGCTTAACCCTTGAATTTGCCAGCACTTAGCAAGAGTCAAAATCTGAGTCTAATTCAGGGGCTCTTCCCTGGTCTCTGGTCCAACACGGGCTAATTAACAGCTGAGGTTGGTCTCCCATTACTGGACCACAATAAATATGTCTATAACACCCTCACAGGGTTTTGCTGTATCAGCAAGAACATTAGTTTAAAAACACCAACTAGACCCCCTCCAAGTTTATGTGTCTACATTAAGTATAATTAATTTCATTGTCTTGATGTTTCACTAGAAAGCTTTTCAGAAAAAGTCAAGAACATTATTCAATAGCTGAACATGAACTTAAATTGAAAAGAGAAAATAATGTGCTGCTGGAAACTGTAAATTGGGGTAAATCTGAAAACATCTGACCCTTTTTAACTCCAGAAATAAAAGATCTGAATCCCCCCATCATCGTTGACTTGAGTTTAAAATCTTATTGTAATTTGCCAAATTCCAAAACAGTTGGTGTTTTAATCCCTCGCCCCTTTTAAACAGAATCAGTTAAAAAATCAAAAAAAATCAATGTCTGGAGATAGCTCTATGAATGTAGCCACACCTAAAAAACAAGCCAATACTTTTTTTCCCCCAAAAAAATTCATGAGCAGCAACAGCTGGAACTGTTTTACACTAGACGGCTGAGTTCTGTGAGAATGTTCTCCTTGTCTTTGTCTGCAAAGCTAAAAGAAGCTGGACTCAAAGGTAGTGTTCAGTCCCAGGAGGACCCTGAGTAAACATGAGCCTGAGCCCCCAGCTCCCTCCTGATAAGGTCAGGTGACACGGTGTCAAAAGACAGCCAAGGAAAGATCTAGAAAACTGCACACACAAGGAGGATATTTTTCTTTCTCTTTACTAGAGATAATAAAGAGCAGAAATGGACTTCAAAATTTTTTATTTACTCCAAATATCACAATGGCACTCCCTCCCTCCCTTGCCCTGGAGCCCTATGTATGTATGATAAACATTTACACACACACACATACACACACTAAACCCACTGCTCTAGCTATCCTTTACTTCCTGAATTAATGCACAACTGAGTCTGGAGCTTGCAGATCTACTCCAGATTGTGAAAGCAACCTGACTGTCTTGATGAAACGTAGCAGCAAATAACAATACGTCACAAAACAAATCAGCAAAATCATCTCATCAGAAAGCAGCCAAAAAATACCCGAGTATTTCCAAAATCTAAGTTGAGACGAGAGCACTGAGGGTTGGTGGAAAATTAAAAAGAGAGGCAGAGTCATAGGCATAAAGAAGTCTTCAATACAGCAGTGAGAGTTCGAAAGGAAAGTGGCAATACTACAAGTTATGAAAAGGGGAGAGTACAAAGCATGACAGGCAGATGCAATAAAAGAAAAGCACCATAAAAAAAGAGAAAGAGATGAAGAAATATTTCCAAGTAACTGAGACAGGTACAGTGGGAGTATAAAAAAAGAAACAGCTAAGGCTGGAAGGAAACAAGATGAAACTGATGATGCACCTAAAAATGAAAAAAACTTTTTGCATGTAAACAAAAGAGGTTTCTAGTGAGAGAGCCTACACAGACACACACTCATGTGCATGTGCGCGCACACTCATATGCATGTGCGCGCACACACATGTGCACACGCGCGCGCGCGCACACACACACACACACGGGGGCATCAGGCATCTGACTATTTCAAAAGCCACATCTAAAATTTCATTAAAAAGAGCCCAGCTGCTTCCTTACCCTGACTTTGTCTTTAAGGACTTAGCTAAGCTGAAGGAGTGGCCAGAAAAGGGAAAAAAAAAAAAAAAAAAAAAAAAAAAACACTTCAACCCATCTCTCTCAAATTCTTTTATTTCAGCAATGCATTAAGCAATCTCCCTGCAGAGTTATTCTCTTCTTCCTGGTGTGGATAAAGCTTCCCCTGGGGAGCTCTGTAATTTCCAGCTTCTCCGAATTCAGGTATTAGTAAAGACCGCTTGGGGACACGCAACAATATAACTCTACATTTTCAGGCATTCGGAGAGAACCCCCTAAGGGTCCCAAGTTCAAATTTCTGAAATGTAGGCATTGTAAAAGGAACCTCGGGGGACTCCAGCAATAGAAATCTGCTGAATTCAAAGCATTTCCTAAGCCCTGGCAGGAGCCTTTGCTCCCACTGGAGGCTTTTTATAAAACATGTGTTGCTGACATGTTGACAGATTGCTCAGTGAAGTGTTAGGTGCATACACAGGCTGGCCATTTAGGGGGACATCAGTTTACCCTTCATCTCTACCTGAAGCACCATGTTTTATACATTACCCGAGGACAGGCAGAAAACAGACACTTTCCAACAAAGTATAGTATCACTTGGCAAAAGACAACCACCCCCTCACACGTACCTCTATCCACCACCTCCAGAACTACAGATAAATTTTATAGTTGCACTTCTCTCTCTCTCACACACACACACACCCCTACAAGCATACACGCCTGCGCGCACACACACACGCACGGCTGTACAGAATCTCCCCAAATCACAAAAAGGTCAGAAAATAAATTAAGTGTACAGTGCAAGGCCCAGGCTTGAAATTGCCTCCATGTATCAGGCCTGCCACCCTTTTGCTACACAGGCCAGAGCTCTGAGGGTATAATGAGCAAAGGAATTTTCTAATGACAGCTGACTGTTGGGAGGTAATCTGATCAAAGGCCGATATTAAATCCAACTTCTGCTCATATCAGGGTATTAGTGATGTACGACTTAATAACCCAGCAGCTCCAAAAGTGCTGCCGTGGCAACAGGATGGAAATTGGGATAATAATGTATTCATGGTGCTGGCGACCTGGGGCTGCAGTGCGCGCTCTCAGGGGAGGGCACTTCACCCTGAGCCAGACGTGTCTGGGCAAAATCACTTCACAAAGGACAGGAGTGGAATACTGAAGAGCTCTGGCACTGATGAGAGAGTCGATAAGGGGAAGAGTGGAATGAAGTGAAGGGAGGGAAGGAAAAACATTTTCAGCAGAAGAGCTTGAGTGGTGCTTCTCTGAAAAACTGATGGGGCTCAAGAAGCTCTCCCCGACAAGTACAACCAAAATGGATAATTATTAAATGAACATAAAACTACATTCTCTGCAAAGAGCTGGAGGATGAACAGCACCAGCCTGCATAAAATGACAAGATTTGCACATCAGCCGTCATCGGCTTCTAGCCCTACCTACCACTGTACAGAGGAGAGCCAATGTCTGCCACCAACAAAACACCCATTCTTCTCCATTGAAACACATTTCCAATCTCAGCTACTATTTTATTCCTGGAGAAAAAAAATTTTTGAGAAAAAAAACACAAAGGTCATACAATAATCAGTCACAGTCTATAAGATGTGACTGATTATTGTATAGAAGCTGAGTAACAACTAAGCACCATTTGGGTAGGAGGAAAGAAAAACGGGATTTGGAGGTCTGGAAAAGGGAATCAGAAATTTAATTACATGAAAAGGGGAGGAGGAGAAGATGGAGAGTCTAGGCCAAGGCACCTCAGCAGTTAAAAGCGTGCCCACCTAGTCTAATCTAACACAAGATCCTCGGACTCCCTGGACTGAGGAAATGAAAGCACATACAGGGTGATTTCAATTCCAAATATCTTTTGCAAATTACATCATATGGGACTAACATTTGCTGAAGACATCTTAAGAGTATCAGTGAATATTCCAAAAGAAAATTGATGGACCAGGCATGGACTTTGGGGAGAGGAGAAGAAAATGGCCCATTTTTCTTATCTAGCTTAAAATACCTTCTTTGCTGTAAGGAAAAGGCTTTCTCTGTAACTAATACAGAATATCCTCAAAGAACAAAGAGACCAAACATACCAAGCAAACTTGGTAAAAACGTGGCCTCAAGAAACACTCCTGGGGGGCCCGGTCGGCTTCTCTTCTGAGGAAACTGACTCTGTAATCATTCTGACATGCAACTAAGGAGAGAGCAGCAAATCCTAATTTCTTATTCTTGCAGCACTTAATGCCAACAACGTACATATTGTACTCTTAAGCGCTCTTCCTGCCTTTCCTAGTATTACAGATAATTTGCTAGTTTCAGAGTGTACTTATTACAGGACTGTCAGAGGAGTTTTTGTTTCAACAACACGTTAACTTTACTGCACTTATAAAAAACATTATGTGTCCCCTGTGATTCTGTGTGTTTAAGAGCAGCGAAATGTTATTGATCCCGGTGTGACAAATCAAGAGTTAGGTAATGTCTACAAAACTCAATTTTCTGCAAGACATAAAAACCCTTTTTATGAAACCCCTCCTTAAGAAATTCAGGAGAAATTCAAGAAAAAAAAAAGAGTATAAAGGTCAGCAACTATTGCTTATTAATGTAATCTAACTCTATTCTAATGACAGGCACATGACCACAGAGGCCAATTTAAACTATTATTTTTTTCACTACTGTAAAAAAAAAATCTGCAGGAAATTTAAAAAATTCCTTTGATACAACTAGTCATCCTCCTCAGAAAGAGCATTAAATTGAAGCCAGTTTCCTCTCACTAAGGACTGTGTGACTTCAGATTCACACACTAGTATCCAACTTCTTGCCCAAGCATTAGGATTCTACTTGCTAATATCTGTCTACAATGGATTTTCACAGAACTCATCTGCTTTAGAAACGTCACAATGCTGAAAACATCTCATTCTGATTCACATAAAATCTCTTAATTCCCATGATTTTTTTCCTCTCAGAAATGCCCCCCAATAGTTACAGCGAGAAGAGTTGTAAACCTTGTAGGTAACAGGGAATGAAAAGAAAAGAAAAAGCCTCTACTGTGCAACATCAATAATCTGGGTGTAATTTGCACAAAATCCATTTGCATCCATAGAAATTTCATAACTCTGCATACATATTTGGATTTTTTCCCCCGACTGTTCAGGGATAGTAAGCACTGATACTGCATTTAATTAACAAGCAAATGTGATGCCCTCTGATGTGAACAATACTGAGCCAACTGCTTAAGTTCTTACAAAGATAAATGTATTACAAGCCCACTGTACTACTGCAGAATATGAGAGTAGTAATTTTTATCATTTTTCCCAGCAAACTTTAGTCTCTGACAGTACTAGCCTTCTATCCACCTTTACCCTCAACTCTTTCCTTTTGGGTTTGAGCTTCCATAGGGGAATTTGTTTTCCAGACCCGTTGGTAGCTCACTCTTTCTCTTTTCCTCTTTTCTTTCCCTCTCCTTTTCCTCTACTGTATTCATCATTATTCAGCTGCATTATAACACTTAAAAAAAAAAACCCAGCTTTGAAAAAAAAAAAAAAGAAATCATTTGATTTTCATTGCCCTGGAGAGAATTAAATACCCCCAAGGAAAAATTCTGGTACATTCTCTGCACACATTTACATGCAGCCAGTGAAGTAAACATTTCCATAATTGCTCACTTCAGAACACGTTACCCAGTTCCTAGGTACAATAACTGTCAGGAGTCAATGAGGAATAAAGAATTTTCCTGAATCCTTGCACATAACCTGACTAGCATTAATAACTCCACAGTTGTACATAAGTTAAGAAATGGATTACTGCCAGACATCAGCCTTGCTCTGAACACTTTGGTCATGAGCTCCTCACGCTGCCATTAGCAAAATAAATATGTTTTCTAAAACTTAAGGCTATTGATAATAAAAGCATTTTTTACCTTCCTTCTACTTAGAATAAAAGGCAATAGCCAAAACTACAGCTTTTTTTAACCTTGGAAATTACAGCAACAACATATGGCTTCCATTTACTTCCAATTTTACTCGTACTGTGAGCTTCTTTGGTGAAGTTGTCTTCTATTGCTAAATGACAAAATGAATGATGAAATTCAGTTGCTATGCTAGAAAAACAAAAAACAAACCATGGTGGTTAATCCCTAAGGAAAACTGGACTTCGGTTATGAATCATCCTTACCAGCAATCTTGTAAATCTTAAATAAAAGTCTTTATGTCCTAAAAAGTATTGTGAATAAACATTATTTTCTTTTAAACCCCTGGCAGAAAGGATTTTCCTCCCTCCCCAATCCCTTCACATTCAAGGTTAGAGAGCATGCCACCAGCCCTCAGTGATTATGCGAACAGAACCTGCCTTGTGCAAGAGGCTTCAATGAGGAAGGCGAGCACGAAGTCGGCTCTGTTTTTATTGCATGCTTGCAGGGCTTCTCATATTGCTGAAACTACAATGAAGAGCTAGAGAAGCACATCATAAAACCAACCCATTGGCTGTTATGGTATCAGTAATTTTTCTACAAAATGAAAATGTATATACTTCGTTATCAGATAAATCCTTATGTGCTTCTTCCATCTTTCCCTAACCAACACATTCCCTACTTACCCCCAACTCTCTTGTGTGTCCAAGATTTACTTGGTCTTTACGATGACTTCAGATAGATAGTCACTGTCTAATTAGACTGTGTAAAGGTCTGAGTAAACAAAACATAAATTCAAAATTGGGAGGAAAATTATTTTTTAATTTTAAAAATTGGCTCACTAGACAATCAACTTCTGCAGACAATAAAAGTGTAGCTCTGTGTCTTATAAACTATTTATGACATGTTCAAGAAAGTTTTTCACCCAGGCAGAAAATATCCTTTTAATAAGCCCTTTTACTACAACATGCTATTATTGGTCTCTTCTTTATTGTTGTTTTCATATTTTCGGCATAAATACCGTGCAAAAAGAAGACAAAAAGCAATGCTGCACACAACTGAAATGTTATACAATTTGCTAAAATGATGAATAAAATTAAAACTGCCTGTCAAAGCAAAATGAAAAGCAATTTTGTTTGCAATTTTCATAGCAGCTATGGAAAAGCAGCCAAATTGATGAACTGCACGCAGTCTGCAGTTTATAAGCATCCACAGTAACTGAAGAAGGTGCTTTGATTAGTAATAGTATCAAGATGAACTGCAGCTTAAAATTCAGAACCTTCTAACCTAGCTGTTGGCCTTCTGAAAGATAAATTGTACTCGTTACTTCCCAAAATTGATCTAAGGGTTACTATCAGACTATCTAGGTGATTATGAACACCTTAGAAAGCTGGAGTTTTATTCCAAATTTAAATTTCATCAATCATTCCAAGCACTAACACCTGTGAAATACGCATTCTATGCTCTTATTCCTGGGCCCCTCGCTGGGAGCCCAGAGTACTGACTGCAAATGAGTAGACAGGGAGGTGCTGATACCATTATGCGCTACCAAATTTTAACTCAAGAGCAATTTCTACTGAGTTCAGTGTTTGATGCATAGAAGGTCATATTTTTTTTTTTTTGACATGGAGTCTTGTTTTGTCACCCAGGCTGGAATGCAGCGGTGTGATCTTGGCTCACTGCACCCTCCGCCTCCTAGGTTCAAGTGATTCTCCTGCCTCAGCCTCCTGCGTAGCTGGGATTACAGGTGCCCACCACCATGCCCAGCTAAATTTTGTATTTTTAGTAGAGACCCACCTAGCCTCCCAAAGGGCTGGGATTTTAGGCGTGAGCCACCATGCCCAGCCAATAGTAGGCTACATTCTTGAATGAAAAGATGAAAAAATGAATGGATGGATGGATGGATGGATGAATTCATTTTCATCACTGTACTCCGTTTTGTTTATGATACCCAAAATTTGACTTAGATGAAATATAAACCTTTGTGGGGTGCCTGAGGAAAGGTCAGTAATGGAACTGCTGTTACAGAGGGATAGCTTTAGTCACATTACCAAAACTATTAATACACCTGCTAAATGACTGGGGCCCCAGTGCAGAATTCTACCAAGATAGAACTGAATGACAAGAAATGGAGGTTCTTTCTTTCACATATTGCTATAAATAATGCCCAAGTGAAATTCTTCTCATTGAAAGTTGTCCACTCCTGACATCAGTTTCTCTACTTTACCCTCCATCTAAAGTAAAAACATACAAAAGTGTAAACATTAAAGTGAACATTTCTACACTCAGTTGGAAAAGATATCAATTAAATGCAACACAATGAATAAATGTTCCATGTCAGCATTTTGGCTTAGGAAAGCCTCCCAAATCCTCATGTGGAATGTTTGAATATGGCCATCTTATTTGAGAATACCCCTTGGTATTGTCACTCATAGGTAAAGGTAGTGGAGTTAAGCACAGCTATATAAGAGCAAATAGCGAAAATCAGCTTCAGATATAGGATTACAACAATGTATACTTAATTCATAGGAAGCTAAATTTCCTCCTAAGCAGTGAGTTGAATTGTAAGGCTCATCTTCCACCAGGAGAAATACAGGTCAGCTCTCTGGGTTTTGCATCCAAACAACCAAAGATCCTTGAGTCAATAAATGCCACAGATCCTGCAGACAATTCTACTCTCTGTAGACATCTGCCACCCTTCTCATCAAGCCCTTGGCATACTATATTTGCAATTATTTATACAACATAAGGCTCTATAAGTGGTATTCCTATTTTTCAATTGAGAAAACTGGAGAAAAGAGTAGAGTTTCTGAGTTTCCAGACTACGATAATCAACAACCTCTTTAGATACAACTGTGCTTGAAAAGTTGTCAAGATTTAAGACATCCTTATCTAGTCATTTGGAAGTTCCCATCATTGTACCAAGGAAAAAAAAATCATCTTTTTAACTTCTTTTGGTATGAGAAATATTTTAGTCCCTGACAGTATCCGGCTCATAATAGGCACTTAGTGAATATTTATTGCAAGGAAGATTAGGAGGGAAAAAACAGAAGAAAAACTGTTATCCGAGGTTATTTTCTTAAACTGCCACATATTATTTTTAGCCCTGGAAAACCCAAGGCAAGTCTTTGGTTTGAATGAAGTCAACTGAGCATGTCTACCAATTCTTACGCATGTCACCTGCCACTTTTCTACTTTTTGCTGTATCCCATATCAAACTGTGATGCTGAATGAGATGTCGCATACTGTATTCTAGTGAATCTCATATGTTTTCTGTGAAAAAAAAGTCTAATTTCATTTCATCAATCTTTGCGATTTGAGCCTCTTAGTTACCATCTGTACCATGTCACAGCACTTATATTTCAGATGAGTTGCCTTAATGTCAGGGCACAAAAATGGCGCATGTTCACGAAAAAGACACTTCCGACAAATTCTTCTCAACACTGGTATTTTTAAATCCTCCCATAGCTTTCTTGTAACAGCATGACTGTGTTTTCTTTTGTGTCCCTTACGACACAAAAGTAGCTTGTGCTCAAGTACAGAGAAGTGGACAGTAAGGTGGTAAATCATGGCGTGTATCATTAAGAAATACAAGATATAGTAGGTACCGTAAGGATAGTGGAAAGCAAAATGTTTTCGGAGAAACAGCCCCATTCGACACGAACATAGGGCTTGTTGTTGCTTCCGCCACTACCAGCAGTGAAATCTTGAACAAACTACAACTTTACTAGACTGCAATTAATTCAACCACGAAAGTGGGAGATGAGGGGATTATTTACTAAAGGAGTGGCTTTCAAACTGTTTTTATTTGTTCTTCAAACAAAACTTTAAGGGGAAGTCCAAGAAAAATAAAACCACCCAATCTGAATCCAAGGTAGGATCCTCAGGGTCCAGCCCCCAGGGCCCCACCTCCAGTCTACTCTCCTCATACTGTACGAAGCCCCGGAAATCCCCAAAGCACAGTTTGAATCCACTGTATATAATGATCTCCAAGGTCACTTCCGGGTCCAGTGCCCAATGGTTTTCCCACATGTATTAGGCATTTATTCCTAAATCAATATTTTTGTTTTCTCGGTTGAAGGTAAATAAAGAAGAGGAGATAACAGAACATAATACACCCAAAAAGCCTTGAATAGCCTGTTGATTAGTGATCATTTTAATCAATAAATAAAGAAAAATCATACATATGATTCCATACAATTAAAGAAAAACCATAAGCTATCTTTCATGACATAGAGATTATCAGCAAACACTTCTCTACCTTTTGCCCAGATGAGGGCTCCACAATGGGTTGTTGCTGCATTAACAGATTTTCTTGCTTGCACATGTATACACACACACACACACACACACGCACACACACACACAAATTCCTTAATTTCTTAGAGGTCTCTAAACAGACATTACCAAGAAATTTACACTAGAGAATCAATCAATCATTGCTCCAGGAGTACAATATTTAAAACTAGCTTTTCTGGATTCTACCTCAAGGTGATCTCACTATTGCAGCTCTTTAGAGATTTAACAACAAAATTATTATTTCCAAACTTTAATTGAGCTTCTTAAGATAGGTATTTATGATACTCTTCACAACACTTGGAGATTTTATGCTCTACTGTGGAATCGTTGGCTGCTTTGTTAGTGTTCATTTTTATATTTTAGGTATTTAAATAGTATTGTATGGCTTTATCTAGAAAATAAATCAATTTGGCAATTCATTTTTAGCAAATGGTGCTTCCACAATTTCTTGCATATAAAAATACAACCTTCAAGCAAACCATCAAAGCCTCTACCAGAGGATATTTTATGACTGCCTTGTAATTTAAATTAAAAATCCATTTTTAAGACACAGTACTTTTTCAAAAAAGTAGTGCCTTATGATTAGCAAATTAAAGATGATTTTTTTCTTACTTGCTTGCAAATAATTTCTTTAATCCAGAGCATGAGATGTGAACTCTAGTTAATGAATATTATCCTTGGCAAGCAGTAACCTACAATCTTAAAAGATTCATTTTTATCATTGGTATTTTGAAGTTGCAACTTTGATTCATTACAATATAAAAAAATGATTTTATTAACATTCTCTTTCATTACTGGATAATACTCTGCAATGCTGGTACTACTGGGGAACTATTAAGGGTTTCTCTTAAAGAGGAATTCACAGATGATTTTAAAATAATAAAAGCACTAAAAATTTCTTCATTTCTCTAGATAAGATGAGTATACTATTTTTTTTTCCTTCTGTTAATTTTCTGCTGATCCTCTGGTCAATTTGCTTCTAGGTATAATTCAGAGACTGCATCAATCAATAAAGATGCATAAAGCATGGGAAAATAATTATGCTACAAATTAGTTACCAAATTTGATTCTAAAGGCCTAGGATCTTTTTTTCTATAACTCTAGAAAAACAGGTTTTCACTTTTAAATTACTAGACACTAGTAGCAAACTCTGTTTTTCACGATGTGCAAATTACACTTGAATATAACAAAAATGGACATGGTAAATCTGTCCATTTCTTGCATAATTGCCTTATATCTTAAGAAGCAGGTTTGAGCATAAATCTTTCTACACTGCTATCTCTGACATCCTTTATCTCTTTCACATAAAGTTTCCTTTTAAAAACTTGATGAAATATACCTACATAAAAATACAAAAAAGCAACAACTTGGGTTATTATAAACAACACTCATATAAATACTTTACTCATATAGAAATAGAACACTGTCAGCACCTAAAAAGTCCCCCAAGTACCTCTCCTCATCACTACCCATTCCTTCTACCCTAAAGGTAGGCACGAACCTGACTTTTGTGACAGTGATTTTCCATTCTTTCTTTATTGTTATCCCACCTAGGTATACAACCCTAGACAGTATAATTTAGTTTTGCTTAGTTTTGAACTCGATGTGAATGGTTTCGTACTGTATGTATTCTTTGTCATCTTATTTCTTGGGTCAACTCTACATTTGCAGGGGTTTTGTCTGCTTGAGGATAGCCATCATTCATTCATTCTCTCTGCTGATAATATGCCATTATGTTAGAAAGAATGAATTAAGACCCAGTAATTGCTAGCACAACAGGATGACTACAGTCAAAATTAATTTCATTGTACGTTTAAAAATAACTAAAAGGGTATAACTGGATTGTCTGTAACACAACGGATACATGTTTAAGGTGATGGATACCCCATTTACCTTGATGTGATTATCATGCATTGCATGCCTGTATCAAAATATCTCATGGTTAACCCATAAATATATACACCTACTATGGACCCACAAAGGTAAGAAAAGTACATATTTTTTTTAATGATAAAGAAAAGACATTAAAAGAAAATAATACATTATATGAATATGCACAGTTTATTCTGTTTACCGGACATCTAGTTTGTTTTCAGTTTTGACTATCACAGACAATGCTGCTAAGAATACACATATACCTGTATCTGTCTCCCATACATATGTGTTTCTCCAGGGTATGGAGATATAAAATTGCTGCATCATAGTTTACATATCCTTAAACTTAGTATACAATGCCAAACCATTTTCCCAAAGTGGTTCTACCAATTTACACTCCCACCAGCAGTGTCTATTACTCTACATTGTGGCAACACTTGGAATTGTCACATTTTTTGCTAATTTGACAGATATGAAGCCCAAGAGAGTTTACTTTCATCATAACCCTTGTTACTTTGGTTAAAAGCAGTGCGCAATCACAGACAACACGGGAACAGGTGAAGGTATGTCCTTCTATTCACTTCCTTATCCATCTTTGTGTTTCAATGGCCCTAGTCAATTTTAGACTTTGTTACTTAGATTCTATTTTATTTATCTTTAATTCCTATAAATTTACAAAATAGACTATGTAGATCTATCATCCATGATGAAAATATCCCACTTGACAGGGGCACTAGGTACAAGAAAGTAAAACTCCTCAAAAAGAAGTTATTATCTGCCACTACTCACCTCTGTAAATATTTTTTATTTAGTAATACTACAAATAGCACTTGAATCCTTCTATTTAGAGATACTTTTGTACATTTTGAGCATATATTTCATATATGCAAGCAGTATATATACTATTTGCCTAGACTTGCTATGGATTTGGGATCTGAGATTGTTTCTTCAAAAATACTCAGTCACATTTACTCTAATAGAACCCCATTGCTGATGGTCTTGAGATTTAAACCTGTGGAAATTGGTGGATGCATATGGAACAGGAATGAGAATCAGAAAATTTTCTTTAAATAAACACCCTTTCTTTAAAAAATGTATTCATTTTTATTATACTTTAAGTTCTGGGATACATGTGCAGAATGTGCAGGTTTGTTACATAAGTATACACATGCCATGGTGGTTTGCTGCACCCATCAACCTGTCATCTACATTAGGTATTTCTCCTAATGCTATCCCTCCCCTACTCCCTCAACTCCCAACAGGCCCCAGTGTGTGACGTTTCCCTCCCTGTGTCCATGTGTGCTCATTGTTCATCTCTCACTTATGAGTGAGAACATGCGGTGTTTGGTTTTCTGTTCCTGTGTTACTCTGCTAAGAATGATGGTTTCTAGCTTCATCCATGACCATGCAAAGGACATGAACTCATCCTTTTTATGGCTGCATAGTATTCTATGGCATATATGTGTCACATTTTCTTTATCCAGTCTATCATTGATGGGCATCTGGGTTGGTTCCAAGTCTTTGCTATTGTAAATAGTGCTGCAGTGAACATATGTGTGCATGTGTCTTCATGTATTTATTTTTAAAATAGACTCTTGCTCTGTTGCCCAGGCTGGAGTGCAGTGGCACAATCTTGGCTTACTACAACCTCCACCTCCTAGGTTCAAGCAATTTTCCTACCTCAGCCTCTCAAGTAGCTGGGACTACAGGTGAATGCCACCATGCCCAGCTAATTTTTTGTATTTTTAGTAAAGACAGGGTTTCACTCTGTTAGCCAGGATGGTCTCAATCTCCTGACCTTGTGATCTGTCCACTTCGGCCTCCCAAAGTGCTGGGATTACAGATATGAGCCACCACACCTGGCCTGTGCATGTGTCTTTATAGTAGAATGATTTATATCCTATGGCTATATACCCATAATGGGATTGCTGGGTCAAATGGTATTTCTGGTTCTAGATCCTTGAGGGCTTGTCACACTGTCTTCCACAATGGTTGAACGAATTTACACTCCCACCAACAGTGTAAAAGCATTCCTATTTCTCCACATCCTCTCCAGCATCTGTTGTTTCCTGACTTTTTAATGATCACCATTCTAACTGAGACGGTTTCTCATTGTGGTTTTGATTTGCATTTCTCTAATGACCAGTGATGATGAGCTTTTTTTTTCATATGTTTCCTGGCTGCATAAATATCTTCTTTTCTGAAGCATCTGGTCACATCCTTTGCCCACTTTTGGATGGGATTGTCTGTTTTTTTCTTGTAAATTTGTTTAAGTTCCTTGTAGATTATATTAGCTGGTACTCAATAAATATGTATTGTATGAATGAATGAAAAAAGTCTTACATTTTTCTGTATTTGCTAAGTGTGTATGTGCGGTCACCCCATAAATTTTAAAGCCTTATAAGTAGGAACCATTTCTTTATCCATTTTCCCCTATGTTATTCAAGTGTATTCCTATACACACACACACACACACACACACACATATCCCTTTATATACACACACTGAATTAAAATAGGCCATAAAACAAGAGCCACATTCTATAAGGTAGGTACTCTTTCAAAACATCTATAACACACCAGACATAAGTAAAGGAACTCATGAGAATGCTAAACAGAATAAGCACATATACCCTGGCATTTCTACTTTGTAATCCAGTTTTGCTAACAGAGATGTTTTAGTATTTGCTAATCAGAAGGTCTGTGACAGCTTGCACAAAGTCAATTTACAATACTCAAGTACAGCAAATCCATGAAAAATTCCTATTAAATCCTCTCTTATTTGTTGATTTAGTCTCATGCAGATATTAAAATAAATCATTGCTGGGGTGCTTTGACAATGTTTGACTATAATAGAGTTTACCACAAGAAAATACAGAAAATAAATGTGAATACTACTAAATGCAGTATGACTTAAGAAATTAACAATATTGTAATACTATGAAAGTTCTGCCTAAATGAAATACATACTCTGTTATACTACTAACACAGAGTAGACACAGACCATAGGTCCTTGAGAGAAAGTACAAACAGAAAGAAATCAACAGTTTCTCTACCAGTTATAAGACAAAAGATCTGTTTTTAATACATTCATATATTTAGTCTGACTTTTTGCAAGAAGAAAATTGAGATGAGATTCAAATATTTCCTTTTTGAAAACGGAGTCTTCATAAATCTTCTAACAATCTTCATAAATCTTTGGAAATTCTAGTACAAAAATATTTCCTATTCTTAAGACTTTTTGATTGAGTTATTAATAGATTAATATGTTCACTAATTGACTCATTTACTCATTCATCAAACATTTACTGGGGACTCTCTATGTACCAGGTCCTGGACTACATGCAACATATTCAATTATTTACCTGCTTTAGATGAAAAGGTGCTGATGCTTGGTTATATAGATTCTTTTCACTGTTCTGAAAAATTGCTTCTCTCAATTACTATTGAGTTACTATTGTCAGAGAGCACAGACTAGTCCTCAGTTTCATTTAAATCACAGAGAAAGAAATGTACATAACCACCCAAAGAAATACAAAATTCATGGAAGCCACTGAACTGTACTTTCAATTTAATCTATCAATTCTTCTAAACGATGTCTTAGTCAAAGGTCTCTGCCAATTAATGAACCTTGGGCCAAATCATACAATCAATCAGAATATCTCTCAGATATATACTGCCTGTGTTTTGGCATGTAGACTGGGTCAGAGTAAATTTGAGGTTAGACTTTAGGCTCCTTAGGGCATCTCTCTCTCTAGCTGCTATTGCTAAAGCAAATTTAAGGCTCAAACAAAGTGATGAAACTACACTATACATCCTTCCTTCTTCCCTACCTATCAGAAGAGAAAGTAAAGCAGACCATTACTCTACCCCTAGGACTTTTGTTCCCCTTTAAGGATGTCTTCAATATCTAGTTTACCCACATACTTTGTATTTTAAACATGGAACAGCGGGTCATCAAAGTGGCACACTATATGGTTTCCTTGATCGTATGCCATCCTAGGGATTACACTGGCCCTATGTACTTTCAGTAACAATAATAACAATAAAAGGCTAGTATTAGAATTAGTATGTTTCAAAACAATCATTGGAGAAAGAAATACCATCTTACACTGTGAAAATTGGAAGCAGTTCACATGTAGTAACTGTGACTAACACACCTATAGCTTCACAGAGTGAAATTAAATCATTCTACAGTTTCACTTAATAAAGTAGGATCACATTACTCTTCTAAAGAATGAGCATACCCCAAAACAATGCAGCGTTGGCTCCTTGCCAAACAGCCAGACCACAAACATGGATACACCTTGGACAGCGGACATCCTGGGCGCAGTAGCAGCAAAATTCTAGATCCTACCACTTCCCACGTGGAAATCCAGCAAAGAAAAACAATCTGGAGATCACATGATCCAGGTTTGTCATCCTCTGCATCTGCCCCCATGTATAAACATCTTGATGCAGAAGGAAACTGACTCATCCCTATCAGGAAAAGTCAGCTTTCCTTTGCTTAACATATACCAGGGCTTGGGCCACATGAGGTCTGGAAAGGAAACCATACAGAATACTAACATGTAACTTTACAAAACAAAAGCTGAACTGCTTCCAACATGTTCATGCTACAAAGTCCAATGAAGGAGGGCAGCAGAGAAAGACAGTGAGTAACATAAATGCGAACAAGACAACTATCTAAAATAAAAATTCTCCACGGGCTAAGAAGATAAGTTATAAAAAGTAACTGTGAAAAATTCTGAATACAAACAGAATTAGAAAATTCAAAATTATGGTAACTATGTAGTACACTCATTAGAGACAAATATTTGAAATACCACTCAATTACTGTTCTGTATTCAAAAAAGAAGTTTTTTTAAAAACCTAACAGGTTTTTGTAAGGTCTTTCATATAGTGACTGCCCAATACTGGTCAGGGTGAGAAACCACTACAGTTGACTAATGCTTCTTTAATAAAGATTCCTGATGACATCTGAGAGCAGAATTAGGACATGTAAGGACATAGCACTCTATAAATGTGACCCATGCTACAAGGGAACAAAAGACTACAGTTTTAAGAAATTATATTGTATAAGTCCTTGCTTCCTATTTCTCACTTAAAAGCATAAGATCAATTAAACTTAGATAGTAGACTTGGAAGAAAAGAAATGATAATAAGAGAGACTCTGATTTCAGTGGCAGATTATGTTTCCCAAGGTGACCACAACAATAACTGCCATCCCACGTGTTCCTCTGCAGTGTGACCTTCCTATTCCATCAAGAAGTGGAGTTTATTTTCCTTCCTCTTCCTGAGCTGGACTGGGAACTCCCACTTTAACCAACAGAGAACACAGAAGTATCATGTTATTTTTGAGCTTGGGCCTCAAGAGACTGCAGTTTAGACCCTGGAGTATCCCTTCTTGGAACCTAGACCCAGGCTCTGAAAGCCAAAGCAGACATGTGGAGAGGATTGGTTAGAAAAGAGACAACCACAACCCCCAGTGATAGTCCAGTCTGAGCTCCCAGGTGCAGCCAGCACCAGCCATGTGAGTAAGACCATTGCGGATCCACAACCCCATGAAAAGCAGATCCAGCAATCAATCCAAAGAATCTTGAAAAGCAATAAAAGTAATAAATTGCTATTGTTTTGAAACTACTAACTTTCATTACCTAGCAATAAATAACTAACAATTTAGATAGTACTTTATTGTACCAATATGATGATAGGCAGACACACTCAATGACAATATTATAGAAATGGTTATTTTGAAAATATATGTTTGATCTAACTGTATAAACAATAGTCTCATGTTGGCATCACTTTCCATCTCTTATTATTAAAAGCTAAATGTTTTGGATGCATTAGATCACAAAGTGTCACCAAAGCAAACTTAAAGAAGTCACTACAAACTTTGCACACTATAATATTAGGTTGGTGCAAAAGGAATAGTGGTTTTTGCCATCGTGTTTGTGAAAACCGCAATTACTTTTGCACCAACCTAATAGAAACAGTAAAGTTCTTCAAAAACATTTACAAATATTTAACTTTAATTTCAGCAAGGATAGAAAAAAGTCACATCTTATATTGAAAACCCTTTCTGCTCCTCCCTTCTTCTATTTGATTCTTCAGTCTAATACTTTCCCACCCTCAAAGATGTATACATATTAATAATTTGCAAACATCAAACAATGGTGAGAAACATTTATGTTTCTCCTGAGCATTGGAAGCACAAAGGTGGATGATCATTGCCTATGACTTACATTTTAATTCTCTAACAATGCAACAGCTCTACAAGAAAGACTGTCTATAAACTTGTTTTTATTTTGAAAGCACCCATAACTTTTCCAATTAGCAAATATGAGCCCCTGAGATCTGAAACTTACTTTTTCTTCCATCATATCTATACTCAGTTTTATAGAGTTTCGGGAGTATACACTGGGGACACATTAGAGAAGTGTTTAAATCTGGAAAGGGGTCTCACATAGTAGAGAAATCTAAAAATACTCAGTAGAGCAGGAAAACTGACAAGGACTCGGACCATGCAGATAGTATCTGGTGTAACAACTAAAGTCAGGAAGCTTCTGAGAAGGAGCCGCCTGCCCTCTGTACCCTTCCACTCAAAAGGCACAGAAGTGCCTGCAATTGCAGAGATTTGATCACAGTACATGCCTATATGAAAACATCTCATGTGCCCTATTAGTACCCACAAAAACTAAAAGTTTTTTTTAAAAGACACTTGGCAGTAGATAATCATTTCTGACTCTTTGAACAACACTCCCTGCATGGAGTTGACTTCCAAAAACACCAAGGACTGTTCTGAGAGCCTCAAAGCCTGCTTTCATGCCAAAATGGTGACCTGATGCTGTCTTCACGACCTGTCCATCAAAGGAAAATGATGTAGCTCTCACATTGCTGGCAGAAACCCTTAATAGGTGAAAGTCTCTTCCTTCTTAGAAATTACCAGGCTTTTTCTCTTAGCATGCTCCCAAAGAATGAGGTAGCATCTAGGGCCTGGGGAAGTACTCAGAGAGATGGAGCGGGGGTAAGGATGGGATGTTTACAGAGTCCATTCACTTACAGATAAATACCTGTCTGCTGCAACTTCTGGAACAAACAAGTCTATATCTGAAGACAAGGGTACCAAACCCCTAAGAAGCAATTATTTCCATTCAGAATATGCTTTTGGGTAATGGCTTGTGGTGTGATTCATTATTCATTTCACCTTGATGAAACAATTGTAGCTAACCAACACTGGACTTGGAGTCAGAAGTTCAATGTCCAAATCATGACCCAGCCAGTAAACCACTAAGTGACAATGAGTCTCAATTTTCATTTCTATAAAAGGGAGTTGGACCAGATGAACTTGAAGAGTCTCTGCACTCTTCTGCATTCCCTTCCAACCTTCTGTTCTTCAGAATCCAATGGAAAAGCTCTTGCTTCTATAAGCTGTTTCATTTGCATAGATTATCTAGTATGGTTTTTTCTCACTACCCATTTGTTTGTAGATGCTGGGCAAGGCCGTGGAGAAGGAGGTGAGAGAAAGGGGTGTGTGTGGGAGCATTCTGAGGCATATGACACACATACCAGTAAAGAAGCAGGCAGG
The DNA here is from genome assembly GCF_030222135.1 of Aotus nancymaae. NCBI lineage: Eukaryota > Metazoa > Chordata > Mammalia > Primates > Aotidae > Aotus > Aotus nancymaae. The sequence continues at coordinate 51,434,231 of NW_026988432.1, read as the reverse complement.
TCACACAATAGCCCTTACCCAGGCACACAACCTCTGTGGTTCCATGGCTCAAGCTAGCAGTGGTAGGCTAGCACCTAGGTGACACATCACATCCCAAAAGCAGGTGTACAACAAGCCTTCCATTAATTGGCCTCCATTTCTGAGGACACATATAGATTGGAGGATATTTTGTGATACTTTCATGGAAAGTGGAGTTTCTAGGGTTAAATAAGACAGTGTTGAGGTCGGCTGGGTACACAGAAGTTTCATGTGCTATGTCATGGTTGGGCAAACATTCCCTGGGGTCATATATGCATAAGATGCCTGACTTGGCTATATTAAACACTTCCGCTATAATAAAGTTATGTTTCCTTATTTTTCTCTCTAGGAGTAATGACACATTCAAAACAAAGAATCAAGGTGGATCAAGCACAGAGTCCTAGACTGCAGTTCTTCCCTGGATTCAAAACAGTTTCTCCATGGGAAAATCTGGTGTGCTATTTGCTAAATAATTAAAGAACGGTTATCACCCAGAGAAAAAGGTCTGCCCATATTGAGAATTTAAAAGCTCTTATGTTTTAGCAAATACTCTAAATTATACATGACATTGGAAGAAAAAAATCACAAGCAATACGAAATATTACAAAATAATATAAAATATAAATATTCAGATATACTAATTGTGTGAGACAGTATCAGTTGCGTACCTCAAAATCCATGCTTCCATTTAAATGAGAGGTGAGTGCTGTTACTTTATGGGACTTACGGGAAGGTTGTTTAAAGAGAGTCAACTCAGATAGCAAGACCTCTGTTAGCCCTTTTCTACCTTCCTCCTTTTCCTAACCTCCAACAGGACATGGTAATGTGAACTCTGGCAGGTACTGTAGCCTATTTGACAATGGCAGTCATGTGCTAGGAAAGAGAGCACCAAGGAAAAAAGTCTTGGTGCCTGAAGAACCACTGAGTCCCCAAACCAGCTCTGGACTGCTATATCTCCAGAATTCTACAAAAGAAGGAAACTTCTTTCTAATTCAAGCTATTGTTATTTTGGGGTTTCCTATTATATGTAATTATTTGGCTTGTGAATTTATCCAAATGCTACTTTCAACCTTTGACATCTAAGCCATAGATCAAATCTACTTTTCGGGCCCAAACTCCCACTTGGTATGAATGGATTTTTAACTGTACAGTGGGGAACAGATATCTGAGATAGTCAATTATTCAACAAAAAATACTTGGTTAATTAAAAAAAAATCTGAGAGTAAATTCAATTTGTTTTTGCCATGTCAATACAGAAATAGGTTGTTCAGGAAATTCAGTGAAGTTTTTGATTTCTCAATCTTCTCATTTTAAAATGAAGATAATATTGACCTACCTCAAGAACACAGAGGATTAACTAATTAACAATTGTCAATCACCATGAAAATATAAATTTTAAGAAGCAATAAGACTTTTCATTAAACTATTAATGGCTGTGCTAGGAATTTCTTTCTTCACTGGAGAAAATTTACATTTGATAAGCACCAAAGACTCATAGCATAGTAAGAATAAAACTTAAATGAAAATTACATCTGAAGACACTTCATGACATTTTAACAAAACCATTAAGGCAAAAGATGCTACTATCAAATATCTTCTCTTGGAGACAGGCTCAACATATCTCTGTTGAATTAAGAGACTTCATGTGGTGGTCCACACATTCTTGTATTCTACATATTCTAAAACTGCCACAAACCTACCTCTCTTCTTAACAGTTGTTTATAAACTCTACCCTACTTTTATCTTTAAGCTGCTCATCGGACAACCTAATCTAGAAACAGATTTTTCTATTTCCAGGTTACTAACTGACTACATATTCCTGTTTTGTGTGTGCAAACCTACAGCACTTTTTACACACACAATTCCCCAAGAGGACTCTTCAATATTCTGAGTGTGCAAATGCTGTGACAGAATTCTACGCTTACAAAATTATTTTCTGAGATACCAGAATTTGAACTCAGAGTCTTTTTATCCATCTACAATTCTCTACCTAGAATGTCTGCCTTTCCCTTCCATCCCACATCTTCCTTTTAATTTCCTAATGATTACTCTGGTCAGAGTTCACCTTCAGATTCTTCCACATGGCATCTCCTATCAGCTCCTATGAACACTTGCCTCTCCCTTCTTTGAAGAGTCATAGAATTTACCACCCCTATTAGTCATTCTGGTATATAATGATGTATTGCCATATGCAACATACATTTTCAGGTATACCTGTCATTGTCAAATACTGTACATGTGTTTTGCTCCTCAAGTGCACAGTAAGATTCTAGGCAACAGGTTTCACGACTCACATTTCTTTTGTGCCCTCATAATGCTCAGCAGAAGATGTGAATATAGCAAAATGAACTAACACATACACAGTAAGTATGTTGCTTTAATATGTTTGGTGCATTGCAAAAACAGTCAGCTGTCTTTATGGTCATTTGTTACACAAATGCACTTCTTTAGGCACTATTTTCCTGGAAACACAAATTACAATTCCCCCATATTTAAATTACCTCACTTAGACCCGATGATTTTCCAAACTATTGATCACCTGAACATCTATTATAGCTAGACCAATTCCAGGATGCTTACACTTGCCTACTAAAAATGAGTTATAAATACTTTTCATTGTACTAAACTGAGATTAATATATGTTTTAACTTTGGAGCTAATTTATAAAACTAGAGATAAATCTTTTAAAACCATTCTAAAAGTTGCATAGATAATTCTGTGTTACTAAATAAATAAGCTACAAGTATAAAATGTTTTAGTAATATCCATTATATGATATCTTTTTATATATACCAGAGTATAGGCTAAAAACTCATAGCAGAGCCTTAATTTTTAATATTTTGTATAGAATTAACCTAGAATAAAATGTTAATTTTATTCACTGGGTTTGGGAAACAGGTCTTTCTTCTTTATTCCCAAACCATAACATTCTTTATTTAAAGAATGTTAAACGTCAACACCTTCCTAAAAAGGTAATAAATGCAATTAAACTAATTCTCATTTCCTCCATTTGGCCAGTTATCCTTAGCAGCAATAACACATTAGTTCTTTCTGAATTTTAGAAGGGGAGAATTTTAAGATGGAATGCCAAATAATAACTCATACTAATTCTTTCAAAATATTTCAGGATTCTGGAAGACATTCAAATCTGGAATATGACTCATGTGAGTTACTCTTAAAGGAAACATTATCTTCTTTAATAATACCAACACTACTAACACTAATAATACAGAATGTTTATCACATCCCTTCACTGTCCAAGCACCTTGCCATGATGACACATCTACCAGCTCATTTAATGGTCACAACCGTAAAAGGCAGGCAATGGTAGCACCTTTACAGGTAAGAGAACTTTAGATTAAACATTTAAGTAATCTGTCTAAGAACATACAACCAGCTTTGGGAGAACTGCGATTTTCATTTTAGTCAGCCCCTCAATCTATTACAGTGACATTTCTACCAGTCCCATTAACCACACAACACTTTTTACTCATTTTAACATTTTGAAGTTTTGTTAATTCATTTCTCCTGTAGAAGATTGGTAAGAATTAATTACTACTGAATGATTACATTGATTTTTTTAAGCTAATGGAATTTTTAATGAAAATAATACGAAGGGAGATGATGGGAAACTGCAAGACTGAAAATCAGATATAAAAGCAGCCTGTTAAGATTCACGAGATGGCCATAGATTCTAAGCGATGAACAGTAAAATTAAATGTCTGGTAATTTCTTTCTTTGGGGGAGAAGGTGGGCATAACCAATAATTCCTTAGTAATAAGATTTCCCATGGAGATGGACCTTAGTATATTTTTTTCAAAAAGGAAAAGCCCTACATGCTCTAATCCTATGAGACTAAAGCACCCTTCTTAGCTTCCATTTGCTGGATTTCAATAAGGCACTAAACCTTGTATGTCAAAATGCCTCACATTGAAAGACAAGCTAGCCAGCCTTAATGCTTTATACATCCTGCTTTTACAGACAAGATTGGTAGGGTGTCATTTCCACTTGCTGCAACAATCCCAGCTACGAGAGGCCTTATAAGTAGTAATCAATCTGAGAAGAAGAGATCCTTCTTTATTAAAAAGAAAAAGAAAGAAAAAGCTGAATCAGAAACAGTGTTACCATTATTGGAGTAAGGCTGGAGAGAAACTTAGACAAGTCATAAAAAGAAAACCAAACCACAATTCAAGAAAAGAGAAAGTACCTAAGTGGCCTGATGTCTACCTTTTGGTTCTGGCCAAGTACACAACTAGTGCTTTAAACAATTCTACCCAGAAAAGTATCTCAGATTTAATACAAGCAGAAAGGGAACCCACCATCCAAACCTGCTTCTTATTGTTCCTAGTATAGAGTGATGGCCACCAAATACAGCTGAGGAATTCAGAAACACAACTAATCAATTACCACATCTGGATGATTTTACCTCCTATGTATTTATTGACTTTGGCCATCCCCTCCACCCTATGACCATCTGCATTGGTTCTGATCCCATCTTCTCTTACTAGTACAATTGCAAGAGCTTCCTATCTCAAAGCCCTTCCCCACAATGTTCCTTCCACAATCTAACTCTGCAAAATAGAATCTAATCTGAATATGTGTTCACTCCCTGCATAAAATATTTGATGGTTACCCACTGCCTAAAACAGTAATTACTGAACATTCTTAAACCTGTAAATTCAAAAATCAAATGAAATCTGACTTGAATATTCATCTTGGGCTGCTCTGGTTGCAGGGAATGGAGAATCCTTGCTAACTCAACTCCCTACCTCCACCTCTACCTGGTTGGTATCTGTGAAGCTGCTCAGGGCAGTCTGAAAAATGCAAGCCAGAGAATCAAAGTTGAGCTCTTGGCATGGCGTCCCCATTGCCAGATCCTGCCTTCCTTTCCTGGTTCATTGCAGTACCTGGCTCCAACATGGCTTCCAATGATCCCTACCTGCTGGTATTCACACCTTTGGGTAATTCTCTCTCATACACCACAGCTGAACTGTGTGACCTGTAGAATATGGCATAAGTAATGTTATGCCACTTCCAGGATGAGGTCATAAAAGACACTGCAGCTCCCATCTTGAGGTATCTGTCTCTGTCTGCTGTCTGTCTGTCTGTCTCAGAGTACTTATTCTGGGAAGCGCCAATTGCCATGTCCTGAGCTACCCTACAGAAAGGCCCTTGCAGTGAAGCCTCCTGACAGGTCTTCAGGCAGAAGCCACACAATTAAGCTCAGAAGTGGATACCCCAGGCCAGGCACAGTAGCTCACACCTGTAATTCCAGCACTTGGAAAGACCAAAGTGGGCAGATCACCTGAGGTCAGGAGTTTGAGACCAGACTGGCCAACATGGCAAAACCCCATCTTTACTGAAAATACAAAAATTAGTTGGGTGTGGAAGCACATGCCTGTAATCCCAGCTACTCGGGAGGTTGAGACAGGAGAATCACTTGAACCCAGGAGGGGAGGTTGCAGTGAGCCAAGATCGCACCATTGCACTCCCACCTGGGCAACAGAGCCAGACTCTATCTCGAAAAAACAAAAAAGAAAAGAAAAAAAAGAGTGGATACCCCAGCCCTCTCCAGGTCACCAGATAACCGTAGCTCTGATCGACATCTTGATGGCAACCTCATAAGAAACTCTGAATCAGGATCTCCCGGGGAAGCTGCTGCCAAACTCCTGACCTATAGAAACTTTGACAAAATACATGGCTGTTGCTTTAAGTCAAAAACTTTTGGAATAATTATTATGCAACAATGAATAACTAATACAGTCATATTATCTCATTAATTCCTCACCTTACACGTTTTCCTACAGCTTAAAATTGCCCAGCAGATTCTATGCTGCTTCACACCTCTTTCCTATTCTTTCTCTTCTGTTGACCTGAAACACCCCTTTCCCTTTCTTGGCCTGGCTAACTCTTGCTCATCATTCAAGACATCATGTGCTCCAGGAAACCACCCTGATGTGCCAAGTTGGTGTTAATGACACCTCCCCCAAAACCTCCCCAGCAAAATTATTTATTTCTCAGAATATCCTGGAACCTGTATTCCCAGGATTTATTGGTCAAAGAGTAGGACCCTGATTGACAGATGTTTACTGAACTAAACTGCTGACGCATAGTGATATGGGAAAACACACTACTGGGAGGTGCTATTCACTTCACTACTTGTGGATGGTCTTCTTAGTGTAGCAAGAAAGGGTGCCATACACTCATACACTTCACATTTCATTATGCTGAACTGCACTATCTAATCAATATAATAATAGTTATATTATTAGGCACTTGTCAGTATTTTAGTCTAGTGTTCCTAAGAAGAAAGCTATCACTGTATAGCTGTCAGGCCCTAACTTAAGCTCCATCTGTGAGGGACCATTAGCAAAAGTTAAAGCAAAGCATGGTTCTTTGCTCTTCTGCTAGGCACTGAAATTATTGAATTGCAAAGGGCAGGCAGACTGCTTGCAGAAGGAAGTTAGCGGTAATGGAAGGAGGCAGAAATTAACTGGGGGAAGGGGGATGCTGTGTTCATTTATGCTGCTTCATAATCACTGCTTCAGGCCAAGTGACAAAATAGTATCAATAACGCCAAGAGAAGCTCTGCTTAGGTTTCTGCGGGCCACAGAAGGTGATGCTGAGAAATAACTGAGGTTAAAAGATGGCATTCTTTCTCTCAACACAGAGAGACACTTTGGTGGAAAAACAAAAGAAATGAACACATCAATGAACTAAGGCTTGTACCCGAAAACTATGGCCTTGGAAAAGGAAGAAAAGCAAAAAGAGAGTGGCAGAAAAGTACAAGACTATTCAGAAAGAGAGGAACAAAAAGCGATTCAAATATGAACTCTCACATAAAATTGTAAATCTTTCCCTTTAAATGCAAGATTTTATATATATACATATATAATATTTAATATAAATATTAAACCAGATCATACAGCCACAGGACATGGCTTTTTAATAACCAGTGTAAAACACTGGTGAAATGCAAATACTTTGCATAGAAAATAAAATTAGGTATAAGAAATAGTAAGTATATAATAGATTTGACAGATTTCTTTTTAAAAAGATTATAAAAGCATTCTCAAGAGTCTGTCAACCTGATAATTTAATTATGGAGGAGAACAGTTTTACAAAATAGACTATATGAAAGTTAAGTTTAAAGGCAATCTGAGTAATAAAAACATACACTTTAAATAATTCATAAATTAAATGAAAAAATGCTTTGTTGGTACAACCAAAAAATATGTCTTAGTGCTTGAATGTATAATAGTGTTTTTCCTAAAAGTGTATTTCTTTTAAATTATTTTAACAATGACAACCTTTTCTATAAAAGTCTATTTTGCAAGAATGATAGAGATAGGTAAGTTGGTGGCTGCTCTTACTTTTATTTTCTGCTTTTATAACCAGTTCCTCGTTCACAAGAGATCTGAATGTCTACCTCCTATTCCAGTATCTCCCACAGCAGAAAACCAAGAGCTAGCTCTGAGGTCATCAAAATGGGCACAACTCCAAGAAAGCCACACAAGATGGATCAGTCTTCATTAAATAGATAAACTGACATTAAAATGAACATTTCTTAAGACTAATTGGAATTTTTACTTGAAAAACAGTTCAGTGTACATGCCTACTATACGAATCCTAATATAAATTATGCATTTAAAGGTTGAAGTTAATGAAGCTTATCACCCTAAACATCCTTGTCTACATTTTTATTTAGTCACCAGGGGGAGCTAATTCTGCTCGGTGAGAAGGTAGAGTCTGAGTTAAATTCAAAAAAAAAAAAAAAAAAAGGTGGGGGGAGGAGATTAAATTGATGTGATACTAAATATATTTCAAATATAATAGTGTCCATAAGGCAAATATATTATACATGCAAAGAAAACAAAAGAGAATTAGGTATATATCTTTTCTTATTAAGTTAGAAAAAAAAAATGAAAGCCATAAATTAATAGACTATTCCTGAGTTTAACAGAGGACATATACACGCCCCGTCACTTATGACACTATGATTCTATATTCTAACAGCTAATCTTTTGATAAAAAATAACCCATATAATTACATTATAATTATATTGAAATGAATGTTTCTTTACCCTTTTGTTTCATATATTTTCTTCTGTTCCAAATATATTTTTTAGCACTTTTAATGTGTGTTCAAAGAGTTCTGCCCAATAAGCTACTTAAATTCATTCTACAATTCACCCAGGAGACACAATCCCTTTAAACTTTGAGATGCTCCAGTTGGAACAAAGAGGGGGAAAGGGTTCAGAGTTTGTGGAATAATCACCTCTAATCGATCAATTTCCCCTGAAGGTAAAACCGAAAGAAAGGAGGAGTGAAGACTTCCAGTCCAATTCCTTGAAGTTTAAAGGAACTAAGCCCCGAGGCACAGTGTAGAATGATTCCTGCCTTCCCCTCCCAAGACCTATTAAGAGGTCATAGATCTCTGTGACATGGCTACCATTCCCGAAAGACAAGATCCCCAGACACAGACTTACCACAAAGAAAAGGGTGTGAAAAGAGTCTACAGCTAATAGCATTTTTAGTAACCCACTCCTTATAAAAGGAAACAGATAAAGGTCACGAGCATCTTAAGTAGAGAACATGAAAACAATATATAAGTAAAGTCAGGCAAAAACGTAAAAAAATCAACATCTTAAGTTTTATCATGTTGAATTTCACATTTTGAGAACAGGCTAAATGTGGCAGAGCCTTTATGTGCACACAACTGTATCCAAATAGCTGAACATTGGTGCTTACAAGATAGACCAATGACTGCAGAGGGCCTAGGAAAGAGTGGGCCTCTTTTAATTCATCTTCCCCACAAAAGAGATCCCACTGTCTCCACATCCCAAATACAGCCCTTCATTTATAATTTTTACACTTCTCCACAGGGACAAGCTGACAGCTTTCATTACCATCAATGACCATCAAGGACATGGTAGAAATTCTTGAAGATATTCTCCCATGGTTTGTGTTCTTGACAATTTATTTACAATTTTTGGCAAATGAATCCTGAAACCACACAGTTAGATCATTATACATTCATTATTAATTATACAACTAAGGCAAAACAATTTATCTTAAACTTCTGTAGTTCTGCAGACATCCAAAGGTAACATTTTCTTATATACAGATAAATAATGATAATTTTCTTCTTGAATTCTATTCATTTCAAAAGACTAATTTTTAAAAACTCAACTTAGTGAAGAAACAGGTGATTTGTGAACACAATTATAACTAATATAAGATATTCTCCACTTAGGTTTTACTTGTTAAAATTAAAGCGAATATACCCGTTTATTTTCTATGTCTTGGAGAGTACATCCTTCAAGAACTGTCCATTCATAATCAGCAGCTTTCTTGTGAATCACAAGTTATTCAAGCAGGCTAAAAGTAAAAATGCCTAATAAAATATGGACACCAAAATTACAGAGGAAGATTTCTTATAGTACCCCTTCAAAATCCAAACTTTTTAATTTTAGTTAATAAATGTAACAGATCATCACTTATACTGGGAAAACATTCATGAGTACAGACTGTCCTTTCCTAAATCCCAATTACAATACCCACAAGCATGCAAAGAGCTTTGAGAAAATAACAGATCTAAAAACAATTATTTTACATCCATGTTTTGGTAGTGAATTTTACAAACAAATATATCAAGAATAGAATGGCAGACCAGGTACTAATACTCAAAAAATTCTGCTGCAGCAAAATCAATGTGAAAATAACAAAGCTTGTATACCAGGTAATGACTGAACTGACCCTCCAAAACCGGAAAAAGCAGCATACCCAGCCTACAGGTCAGAAGTCAAAACCAACTATGAATGATCCTTTGGTAACTGCATGGAAGAACTTGGTCGGAGCCCTAACAGTTGAAGAAAGTGACACGCTCAGACCCACGACTTTCTCTATAACTGAGAGGAACAGAGATTTGGTGAGTTGTTTTTTACCTCGTGAAGTAAGTGATATTCAATAACAGTGGTCTCTGAAATACAGGGTACATTACCCTGCAGGAGAGAGGATATTCTGAATAGTTAGAAACCAATCAGAACAGAGAGCAATCAGAAATAGCCATCCAGGTACTAACAAGACCTTCCTGAGTAGCAAGGAGATAAACAGTTCTCCAGTCAGCTGGCTGGGCTGGCTTATCTGCCCCTTTCATCCCATCTCACACTAATGCAATCTACCATGTCCAGCAAAGTGGACTTACGGATCATCATATTTAATTTTCTTTTTTCTTGAGACGAGTCTTGCTCTGTCGCCCAAGCTGGAGTACAGTGGCACCATCTCTGCTCACTGCAACCTCTGCCTTCCAGATTCAAGCGTTTCTCCTGCCTCAGCCTCCCGAGTAGCTGGGACTACAGGTGTGTGCCACCATGCCCGGCTAAATTTTTATTTTTGGTAGAGACAGGGTTTCACCATGTTGGCCAGGCTGGTCTCAAACTCCTGACCTCAGGTGATCCGCCTGCCTCAGCCTCGCAAAGTGCTGGGATGACAGGTGTGAGCCACCACACCTGGCCCATCATATTTAATTTTAACTAATCTAATCTAATTCATGCAAAATCCTCAAATTTTGACAACTAATTTAAAAAGTTTTCTGCTTTTAAAAAACACTGCAGGATATTGATAGTCAAGCACAAGTAATCAACAAGAAAATGGCAAATCTGGCCCTTCCAGGCCTAGTAAAAGCTCCTTGTCACCCACCATATGAAAGGGAAAGGGGAGGGGGACAAACAGTTTCATCAGTGTTGACTGAAAGTTGTCAAAACAAATGCACAGAAGTGAGATTATCAGGAAAGTTCTTAGAAATATGAACTTATACCCACCACTGATAACAACCTCATGGGAAAGAATAAGATACATTCTCTCTGGAGGTTTTGTGAAGTGCTTTTTCAGTTTCAACAGCCATTAAAATGAATTACCAAAATAAGAAACCAGGACTTCAAAATAACATAAAATTATTTTTAAATCCTGCTTATTTCATCTTTATCTAATTTTTTGATTTCTGTTTTTGTGAATGTTGTATAACACATGTATCTATGTAATGTGTTACTAAATATATATATTATGAAAGTGCATACTAAATTTTTTGGCAAAAAAATTTAGAAATCACTAGTCTAAAAGTAAAATGCATAGAGATGGGCTGGATAATGGAATCTATGGCTGCCATGAAACTGCATTTTGAGGGCTTAGGGAGATTTGCAGAACGAAGTAGGGTAAAAACAGACATATATTAGGTACAAAATGAGGAACTGATCAAAATGGAAGGAAACAGGAAAATAAAACAGTGCTGTAAGCCTAATTAATATAGAAATAGATTAATAATATATAAATGATTAATAACAAAGTATGAATAATAAATTAACATAGAAATTAATATAGAAATATGCAAATAAAACTTATAATGCCTTAAGCCTAATTAATATGAACTAAAAAGTTAAAATATCACATTTATTTTATGTAATTTATTTCAACTAATGGTTTGATAAGGAAAACAGCAAAAAAAAGGTTCTAAGCAGTTTCAATCTGTTTTTATGAAAATGATGCTTCATTCTGTAAACTGCTCATTTCCCTTATTCCCACTGCCAACAGAACTAGCTGTTAGAGCACTTTATTGTTCATTGGAATGAACCACTCTTTAATTTGCCACAACCATATGACACATGTATACTCACTTTCACATTTAAAAAAATTCTTTGGCCAAATAATAAGGATATTCCAGATGTCTAAAAGTTTTCAACTCACAAAAATTGTATGATACTTTCAGGAAGTTTCATAACATTTAAAACAAAATTAAATGGACGTACTACTTTACACTGATGAACAACAAACACTCATCAATTCAGTTCATTTTCCTAAAAAATGTGAACAGGAAGATGATTTGTAAAGAAGCCACAACCCTGGATAGGGCTTTATGTATCTGGTCTACAAACATGTTCCCCAAAACTATAGCAGAATGACTGCCACACATATTTCTACACAGTCACCTTCCAATAGTATGGTAGACCAGAGGGTTAAGAACTAATACAATGCTATTTAGTTTTTTCTGCAATTACACTCAGGCAATTCACATTAATGATGTGAAAGAACACTTAACAGACAACTCAAGTTTGCAAATTAGCAGGAGAGAGGAGAAAAATGAGTCAGAACAACAAGCATACAGTATTACCAAACGCACTTTACACATTTATCCTGCTAAGTGTAGCTTAGTTTTGATGATTTACAATGCTAGTTCTTACTCAGTTTTGTAAGCATAACAAAGTCTCTGTAATCTCAGCCCTCCCCATAGCACCCTGCTATTAAATCTTTGTTGAGCAGTGTGATGAGACCCCTCTGGCTTCCAGCCCTCCCCACCCCCTGAGGGAATTGGCAAGAAATGATAGGGTTTGTGGATTAGTAAAATGAGAGGTTCTCTGTGCTTTTCCTTCTTTAAATATATATTTTGATAATCTGTCTTCTGCATCAGAGAGTCCCAACAGCATTAAAGTGTTGATTCCCCTGCCTCCTAGCCTCCAGGAAAAAGACAGCAGGGCTGGGGCAAGACAGGTGGTTTCCATCTACTACCACAATTGAAGAGAAGGATTTAATTTTTTCTTTCACCTTTCCCCCTATTCCTTCAAGCAGGGATGATACATAACTTACTTATATATGTTGGACTGTAGACTCCAGGAAAACTATACCATGAGACAAAGGAGAGAGAACTCATCTGTGAGTGTCACCACGTCCTTTGCTATCTTCAGGGACTGTTTCGTTCTTTCTTAGATCAAGGATGCTTGTCCAAAAATCTGTCCAAATTCTAGAATATTCTCTCAGTGACAGACTCCACGAACTGTGTATGAGACTCACATTTCCTTTATCCCTGCAGGATCCACTTTCTAAAATTTCAGTCCATATGGACAGCTAATCATTATTTGACCTGGCACATAATCTTACAGCTGTCTTTCAAATCTGGGTCTAGAATTGATCATCTTGTTCTGTATTTGACCTTCATCTCCAAAGGCTTGGTTTGATCTTGGCTCAATTTCAAGACTTTTAATGCAGAGTAAATAGGTTTTCATCAAGGCAGACTTTCCAAGGAATGTGCATCACCCTTGGGGATGGAAGTCACCAAAGGAAAAGATCTTAAGTTATCAAGAAAACCCTCAGTTGAAAGAAGAGAAGAACCTAAGACAGGATTTCTATGGCTCTCTCATAACAGAACTACCCTGAGTAACCCACACAGGCATCAGAACATAGCATATATCCCTTTTCTCTTATTTTGCAAATCAACAAGTTGTAAGATATCTTTCACTTCTAATCGTACTGTATAATTAACCCTCTAGCACACTGCTCAAGAGTCCCTCTTTATTTACACAGATTGTTCATCAAAAAGTCTTCAGGCAAAGGTATAGCTGGGTAGGTCCAAACGTGTCAAGAACAACTTAAAGATTAATAGAAGGGAAGCCACAAGGAGCAAAGAATAAATTGAGAAAGCAGCAAGATAAGACCATGGAATGGGCAGGGAGAAAAGGAAGGGGGGAAATATGGACAAGGAAATTAAGAATCTTGGAGAAAGGACCAGAATTAGGAAAATTAGTAAAGATGCAAATGGGGCTGAATGAAGTTAAAAGACAAAAAGAACTTGGGGAAAAAAAAGGAAAAAAGAAAGCAATAAAACCAAGAGGCAAACAAACAAATGCATACATAGAAATATCTTCCTTTGCTAAATCCAGCACTTTGTCAGTTGGGGGGACTTGGGGGGCGGGGGCGGGGAGAAGGGCAGGGAGAAACAGCACCAAGAGTGAATTCAAGCAGTGGGAAGCAAACACTGGAACTGTCAGACTTCCCAAATTACACTAAAAGGTTTTAACCAAGCAAGAAGGCAAAGCATAATATTACTTTTTTAATTAAAATGCTTCCAAGTGTCTTTAATCTTTTCCAGATCAGACTGGAGGGCAACCTTCAGCCAACTCAAGCTTCAGCTTTAACACCTTCAACAAACATGAATGATTCCTGATTTCATTTCTCCCTTTTTTCTTTTTTGCCTCCCCCTTGGCCTTCACTTCTACTTTGCCTCCCAATTATACCACCATCCCAAAGAAATCATCCTAAACAACAATAAACAGGAAAACAAGACCCATCAGATACTCTTTTTGTACATGTACATCAACGAGTGGCAAGTAAGCCTCTACTTTTTTTTTTTTGGCAGGGGGTGTAGGACAGAGTTTCGCTCTTGTCGCCCAGGCTGGAGTGCAATGGCATGATCTCAGCTCACTGCAACTTCCGCCTCCTAAGTTCAAGCCATTCTCCTGCCTCAGCCTCCCTCAGTCCCTCAGCTGGGACTATGGAAGTGTGCCACTATGCCTGGCTAACTTTTTTTCTATTTTTAGTAGAGACGGGGTTTCACCATTTTGGCCAGGCTCGTCTCAAACTCCTGACCTCAGGTGATCTGCCCACCTTGGCCTCCCAAAGTGCTGGTATTACAGATGTGAGCCACCACGCCCAGCCTCTACTATTCTACCTTTAACTAACCTGCTGTAGTACGTGAGCACAGAATAGATTCCCTGCTTTCAGAAAGCTTCAGACTAAAAGAAACCAAATATTTTATCAGTTTTTAAAAAAAATTAACTCATAAATATTATCTTCATCATACCACATGTGGAAAATTCAGCATATGCTGCACAGGTATTATTAAAGTTGTATGAGACAAGAATAATGCCTTTTGCTTTGATTCAATTTCAGAGCTGAACATACAAATAACTATAGGGCAGGAAAAATTAACCACTCACTAAGTAGAACTTGAAGTTTGTTTTCTAAATTATATGAATTTTAAAATAACTTTTAACATGAGAGAGGACCTACTCTTACCAAAGATAGGATTTCTTGCTAGATTCATGTACACTGCCATGTCAGTCCAGTGGGTATGCTGAAGTTCCCATGTCTTTATACTGATATTAGTGCTGATTCTACATAAGCAAAGCTTTGTTTAAAGCACCAGTTATTCTACTGAAAACGGCATCTTACTAATTATCTGCATTTAATGGGACTTTCCAAAAATGGTAAGTTCTGGGAAAAATACAACTTAAATGAAGTCAATTAAATATACATGAGCTAGAAAATCCACAAAAAATACCAATAAATGCCCAACAGAATGTCAAAATTAAAGACAGACAATATAAGTGTTAGCAAGCACGTACGACAACCAGAACTCTCATCTATTGCTGGTAGGAGTGTAAATGGTACAATCATTTTGAAAAAGAGTTTGGAAGTTTCTAATAACAACTAAACATATCCTATCTCATGCCCTTCACCCAATGACCCAGCAATTCTACTCCTAATGATAGAAATAAAACATATGTCCACAAAAGGATCCATATAGAAGGTTAACTACAACTTTATTCATGATATTCAAAAACTAAAAATAAAGAATCCACTGACAAGAGAATGGAAAACAAATTATGATGTATTCATACAATGGAATACTACACAGCAATGAAAAGAAACACACTACTTACATACACAACAACATGAATGGATCTCATAGACATTAATTATACTGAACAAAAGAAGCTGGACACACAAAAAAAGGGTGCATGCCATATAATTTCATTTATAAGAAGTTCTAGAATAGGCAAAATGAATCTATGGTTAAAACAACTCAAAAACTGATTACTTCTAGTGGAGCATTATTCATCTGGTGAAGTGTGAGGGAACTTTCCAGGATGAAAGAAATTATATCTTAAGAAGGCTGTGTCACATGTGTGTAGTGATTTTGTCAAAATTCACAAATTGTATACTTATAATTTATGAATTTCACCATATGTAAATGTTGCACTAAAATTACAGCATTAATAATTATAAACAAATATTAAACTCAGTTTGCCTACCATGGTGATATGAGTAAGCAATTTTGAAACTACTTACTGTATATCCCAGGTTCAGGAAACTGAATGAACATATTAATAAGAATAATGGAAGCCAGGTTCCTCTCTGTTAAGGAAGGCAGTAACAAATACAGAAAGGAAAAAGACTAGGATATACCTGAGGTACTGAATTGAATGAGAGGTATCAATATGAACATATGGTTTTTACTGGATAAAGAAACATACACATATGTGTATATACTTGTATATGTGTGAATTTTTTTATGAACTATATTATATGTGCATTATATTAAGTATGCATGGGCTGGGCATGATGGCTCACACTGTAATCCCAGCACTTTGGGAGGCCCAGAAGGGTGGATCATGAGGTTGGGAATTCAAGACTAGCCTAGCCAAGATGATGAAACCCTGTCTCTACTAAAAATACAAAAATTAGCCAGGCGTGGTGGTGGGCGCCTGTAATCCCAGCTACTCGAAAGGCTGAGGCAGAGAATTGCTTGAACTCAGTAGGTGGAGGGTGCAGTGAGCCGAGGTCACGCAACTGCACTCCAGCCTGGGCGACAGACTCCGCTCAAGAGGAAAAAAAGAAGTATGCATGTACATTTCCTACTTCTGTCTACTGAGAGATCTTTAAGTAATGGTATACCTATAGCATTAAGCATACATAGTATCCATATCTTGGTTTCTAAATACCTTTGTCCTCATTAAGAACCAGGACTCCTTTAAACAAAAAAAAAAAAGAAAGAAAGAAAAAAGAAAAAACACACTGGCTGATTGCAGGACTAGGACAAGAAAAGATCATGATGATTCTGGAGCATCTATTTGCAACAGAAGCAAAAGTTCTCAAATAATGATGATGGCATATTGAACACATTCAGGATCCTGTTTGAAGGGACTCCCATTGGCTAAATCTATGGCAATCTGGGTATCAGTACAATGAGAGTAATGAATTATGACCCACTGAATAAAATCAAAACCTAAAAATGACAGTAACATGAATATACAAATAAATGAATAAGAAAGAATATTACAGTAGGCTAACAAATAGACAAAGTATGAACTTGCAATAGACATAAAAACAGTGAGTACAGCTGGGCGTGGTGGTTCATGCCTGTAATCCCAACACTTTTGGAGGCTGAAGCGGGTGAATCACTTGAGGCCAGGAGTTTGAGACCAGCCTTGCCAACATGGTGAAACCCTGTCTCTACTAAAAAGTACAAAAAATTAGCTGGGCGTGGTGGTGCGGACCTGTAGTCCCAGCTATTCGAGAGGCTAAGGCGAGAGAATCGCTTGAACCCAGGTAGGTGGAGGTTGCAGTGAGCCGAGATCGGGCCAGTGCAGTCCAGCCTGGGCAACAGAGCAAGACTCCATCTCAAAAAAAAAAAGAAACAGTTGGCAAACATTTTATGAAAATGTGGATATTTATACAGTATCATCAAAGTTATCCTCCCACAAATTACTAACCATGTACAAAGAGAAACGGTAACTTTATAATGAAAACCGTTAGCAGATACCACCTTAAACAAATATTCAATGTTAACATCATCACCACTGTAACCAACTAACATCATGTACTTCCTAATCTGATGCACTGAGAGGGTGCAATATCACTTCTGTATTGCTCCTACTACAGGAGCCTGAATGCTACAGGAGCCTATGAAACCTGAATTTAATCCTTGGGAAATATCAGACAAACCCAAATGGATGAGCATTCTGTAAACTAACAGCTTCTCTTCAAAAATGCCATGGTCAGGAAAGACAAAGAAAGGGTGAGAGAACGCATTCCAGGTAAAAAGAGATGACAATTAAATGTTATGCATGATCCTGAATCCTGGAGGAGGAGAAAAAATAGCTACCAAGGACATTATTAAGACAACTGTTGAAATTTAAATATGGATTGTGAATTAGATAGTACTATTTGTGTTAATGGTTAATTTTCTTTTTTTTTTTTCTCTGAGACAGAATTTCGCTCTTGTTGCCCAGGCTGGAGTGCAATGGTGCAATTTCGGCTCACTGCAACCTCCGCCTCCCAGGTTCAAGCAATTCTCCTGCCTCAGACTCCCAAGTAGCTGGGATTATAGGCATGTACCACCACGCTCAGCTAATTTTGTATTTTTAGTAGAGATGAGGTTTCACCACATTGGTCAGGCTGGTCTCGAACTCCTGACCTCAGATGATCAACCTGCCTCGGCCTCCCAAAGTGCTGAGATTATAGGTGTGAGCCACTGCACCCAGCCAAAAGATTAACTTTCTCAGTTTCGGTAAGTATACCATAGATATGTAAGAGAAGAGATCTGTTCTTCAGAAATACACAGGATATATTTATAGAGGTGTGATGTCTCCCACTTTCTCTCAAATGATTTAGAAAGAAACTGCTAAAGGTGAGAGAGAAACAGAATAAAGTAAATGGCGAAAAATGTAAGCAACTAGTGAATCAGGTAAATGATATGCAAGTTCCTTGTATTATTTTTCTAATTTTTTCTGTAAGTTTGGAATTGTATGAAAATAAAAGTTGTTCCCTAAAAGCATATATAAACTATAAAATATATGTGCATGGCCAATATTTATATAAGCAACATTGATTCTCAAACTTCTGTGCCAGAAAATGTTTATGGGTTTTCCAAAAGAAAGATGATTCTGGGGCCTAATAAACTTGCTCACTATAATCCCTTTCTAAAGAGAAGAGCCACAATGCACTTTTAATAAAGAATCCTATTTAATGGATTTAATCCAACATTCCACAATAATCTGTTCAGAAAACCTTGTTAAAATAGAACACACTTTAAAATCTTATAAAAATATGAATATGTAGTGGAAAACAGTCAGAGAACCACTTGTCCAATAAACACATTTCCTATACTTGCTTAACTGAAGAAAGATTTGTGCTGGGAAAATAAGAGGCAGAGAGAGACGCACGCATACACACACATAGGAGTGGTGTCAGCTTCAAATAGGAGTAAATGATGTGTATCTTACAGACATCTATCTAAAATGCCCTACCCAGGCTCATATAATGCATTCCTGTAGGATATATTTAAAGGGAGTAAATATTTGGTAAGCTGAGTCTCAGTTTTACTTAGTCATTACATCGAACATGCTATGCAATATGTTACTTTAAATCTGACTCTTCCAAGGAACTGCACAGCAGAATAGCTTGCCAGCCATAATGAGTAACTGCTATGGGCCAGGTATTGTGCTAGGCTCAGATTATGCAAGAATAAATAAGACACAGTTTCAGTCATTAATCAGTTTTCAGTCTAATGAGTGAGATGGAAAAATGAACACACCCAGTGAGAACTGTGGTGCCCAAGTATAAGTATTGGACTTTATGGGAACACAAAAAAATGTGGCTAACTCAGACAGAGGGAAATCAGGAAAGGTTTCCTTCAGGAAGTAATGTCTAAGCTAACATATGTTAATTTCCCATGCTGTCTTTGAAAAGGTATTCAAAGGATTTTAAAAATATTATATTAGTCATCCAATATTCATGTTCTGCTCCTACATGGCATCATGTAAAAAAGAAATTTAAAAAGAAAATACACCGTAGCTATTAACATCTAGGTGCATTTCAAAATCTAAGAGGGCTGTGACACTGAGGTTACAAAATACACCCATTAGCTATTAACATCTAGGTGCATTTCAAAATCTAAGGACTGTGACACTGAGGTTACCCCAAACAACCATCTCAGAATTCTTTCAAAAGCGCCTCTAGACTTAGCTAGGTATAGGAATAAAATAATTAGAGGAGAAAAACACATAAAGGAACAAACCGAAAAAATCAGAAATAGAACAGTACAAGAAGACAAAAAAGTGTTAAGTATTGTTTACCTGTCAGTTGACATTGATTAATCTTGTGTTCTGTGATATCGCTCAGCGATTCAAACACCTGGAGGCAGCTGTCACAGCTGTGCACAGCTTCGTCTTCCAACTCCTCCCCGTCTTCCGGCCTCTTCTTACAATCTAGTGCCTCTCCATCTTCAGTCTTGTCTTCAAGTTTACAGTTGGGGTCTGAAAGAAAATCAACACTGTAAGTATGGGGTTTAAAGACAGGTTCTTTTAAAGTAACTCTTAATCTTCTTGCTACCAAAAACAGAAACACCATTTTCCTTGAAGTTACAACAGGAGGGCTTCATTGCAGATTTATTACAGGAGAATCAAAAGTGAGCCTCTCCTAAAATTATTCAGTTAGTGATTATCAAAGGACTTCTTCCTTTTCCCCACCATGTTGCCCTTTTCCTATCTCTCCCAACAAGTCACTCGTCCGCTCTTAAGATTGACTTTGCCATTTTTCATAGCCCTTTAGTTTTTGCTTAAGAGAGAGAGATAAACCACTTTTAAAATTTAAGTCTCCAATGCAAAAGGAAGAATACCCACTGTGCTGAAGAATGAACTCTTTTTCTGCTAAATATACTCTTTCAAGAGGAATTACCAGAATTAGCCAAAAGTCTAGAATAATCTAAGCTAATTACCATAGGCACAAAATTAACCTTTACTTATAAACTGGTCAAAACATACAGCTACTCCATTATTTGTTAGACAGTGATAGCAAAACAAGCTCTATCACATAGCAAAACATTCTGACAAACGCAAACTCTAAAGTGTAAATTTATGTCTCTTGTTTTCAAAAATATCCAAAGAAGTGAAATAAGATATACGAAAAACAATTATAAATAATAAAATCAACAACTTGAGTTGGCATTATCAATGTTGTAAAGCTAATTGTTGTGAAAACTAAGAATAGTTCCATTTAACCCTAAAAATGATACACAAACAGCAGGGAGAGGTGGGGCTGCGGGATTGGGGGGGAAGCAAGTGGAATGCTTTCACTTATAGCTCAATAAATGCTTTTTGATTAGTTACGCTGTCCTTTGACTCATTTCCTCCCAAAGAGGGAGGAAGAAAACTGTGTGGGGATGGGGCAGGAGAGTATCTCTTTGGGGGAAATTAAGATAATAGGATAATACAATCAGTGACTGAATTTATGGGTCACTGATTTTCAGTAACAGAAAGTCCTCCAAAGTCATAAACTATATCTCAAAATATAGTAAAATGAAACTAGAGATTTCTATTTTCTGTAAGGCGTTGACTAGTCAATGAAGTGGTTACAAAAGAACTGTATCAAGATACCTAAGAAATACAAATGTATTATCTGTAGCCACATTTTATATGACTGCAATATTACTGTTAATGGCTACAATAAATATGGCAATTTAAATATAAATATATTTAATTTTTTTAATTTTGCTTTTTAGAGATGGGTCTCACTAGGTTGCCCAAGTGGTAGTGCAGTGGCTATTCATAGGCACTATCACAGCTCACTGCAGCCTCCAACTCCTGGTCTCAAGCAATCCTCCTGCCTCAGCCTCCCAAGTAAATGGGACCACAGGCACATACTGCCATGCCCAGCTATTTAATATTTTTAATATTTCATTAAATGTTCCAATCAACAATCCGCAGAATCAAAATTAACAAAGTATTTATCAAAAAAGTCCATAAATGCCACTGCACCACTCTGAGAGTGCTTTCTGCTATCTTGCACATAGCACGTTTCTATGAATGCTTCTTCTACCAGTCACTTATACTCCCTTTTTTGTCTGGAAGTTGTTCTAAAGCCTTTCTTCACATCTGCAATAAACATAACTATATCACCACCCTTCCAATGATTCACATATGCCAAAATCAACTTATATCACAATGTATCTGATAATCTCTTGGGTTTTTAAAAAAAGCAAAATTCCCATCTCAAAGGGCATATAGTTTTGTTTGTTGGGGTTTTTTCAAAAAGAACACACTGTTTAAGTATTTTTTTTTTTCCCAAAAAGAACACACAATTGGTAAATTGGTAATTTGGGTTGATTTGCCATCTGGAAAATTATTATCTCAACATTCTACACAGTGCCCATTTCCGTATACCAGGATTTAGACTGCTCATTCCTGGGGGTAGTAATCACAGAGCTTTTGCATTTGTCTTGCACTTTGCCCAGCACAGTTTTGTATCCAGGTGAGTGCTTAGTAAATACTATTTAGTGATGGCGAGAAGAGGAAGGAGAAAAAAATAGAGAGTACCTTTAAAAGTCCTTTACTGCTATTTTTTCTGTAAACAGAAACAGACCAGTTACCTCCAAAGTAAAAAGCATTTGCATGCCTACAGTTTCCAAAGCTGAAACTATAGGACCCACCACATTTAGGTTTGCTTCTCTCAAATATTTCATCTGGGGCTTCAGATACAACAAATGGCAATGATTCAAAGATCTCCAACAAACTAAAAACAAGTGGTGAAATACTGCCAAACTAGACAGCAATTCAGGAAAATAAATAACTGTCCCAACTATGGCAAACTGACCCCAACGCCATTAAAACACTTATTGGAAGGCAGCATGCACTCCTGAATACTCTCGGTTGTTTGGCATAAGTTTCCAGTTTCTCAAAAAAACTGATAGCGCTCAGGGAAATGTCGATGATAGGTCTGAATTTTAATATGAGCATTTAAATGCCACACATCCAGTTTGCAGACCTGTTTGTTTTTAAATAAGGAGACTCTGTGAATACTTTAAGTACTATACAGAGAAAAGTGATAAAAACTCACTTTCCTTATTATTCAAGAATATGGACACTTTCCATGAATCCAGTATCAAAAATACAAACATAGAAGAATACATGATGTTTTTGCTCTTAAAAGCTGAAGAATGACCCCAGTCCATGCTTCCATCACTGTGACTAGTTATTAAAACGAGGGTCATTTTAAGACTAATAAAAAATGTTTTTGCTTCCACTTCTGCATTTGCAGATAGAACCCTTCAGGGACTGAAGCCAGTCAAGCTTATTCACTTCTGCTGCAACTTTAGGATGCATGCTCCAGCCAACTGGCGAATTTGTTTTTAGGTCAACACTTAAGAGGGACCCTCTGGGAGGCGGGTTCGATTATAGCCTATGATGCCTTGGTGTAATGAGTACTGGAATCTCAGTCTCTCTCCTTGTAAGATTTTCCCAACCTCCACTTTCACGAAAAATTCTTTTTTGCCTATTCAAAAGATGTGTTTATTTGTGCTACGGTTTGCATCCCTAATGCCAGTTGATGTAGGAAGATTCTAGAAAGCTTACACTGTCAACCATTTCTTTCCCACAGGTGGCTACACTTCAATAATTGCACATGGCCTTAGTGATGTAGTTTTTAAAAAGTCCTTTGAGATTCAATCATAAAAAATAATTGTATTACTCAGCTAGCCATTCAAACCTCTGACTTCAACCTAAGGGGTTATAAATACAAGGTCCATGCCTCTAAGTACTGCCCTGCCCCCAGCACCACTGCAGGAAGGATCATTGTTCTTCCAACTCCATTGTTGTGCTATAAACCCACGGCAAAGGGTGATCTTTTCAAATATCCCTATAGTCTCTACACTGCAACCACAAACTGTGTCATAGCTGCAGGCACCATTCTCTTTCCCCCTGCCCTAAATGATGCTGCCCAAATATGTTGCATTCAACACAAATGATCTCACCTCCTCAACCAACTTGCTACCTCATCCTTTGAAAAGGGTGATATGGGACACTGGATTTATATCATTCTGACTGGATAAAATGCTGAATTTTGGAACACAGGCATAACTATTATTACAAAAGTAAGTGGCAGCTTTCTGGTTCCAATTTTATTAACATTACTTACAAATAGGAATTTAAAAGAGGCAGTCTTTTCCCTGATTATGTTCTCTGGCAGGTGGTTCTTTTCTTTGTCTCATCCTCCTCTTCATAAGAATTGTTATTGCTATAACTTGGTTTAATAAAATTACAACTGTGGGGAAAATGAAAAATTGCACTGGCTTAAAAGTGTTGGAGGCAATAAACCCATGGACTTCAATTAATTTCAAGTGTGGGATCAGTTTAAGGCCAACCAGCAGAAATTCTATTCTGTCCATGTAAAAATGAGGTTTCACCACATTTACTTTTTATAACCTATATAAAAGTCAAGTAAAAGTAATGAATATCTAAAAGCCATCTCAGTGGACTGGCAAAGACTATCTGTATTCTTGAAACTCATCTTACATATTTCTCTCTGTGCAACAAGGATCCCATGCCTGATCAAAGCTAAAATGTCAAACTACTGAGAAAACAGCCCAATTTCCAATCCATTTCGCTGCCTCAAAATGGACCTCCTTCCAAGCCACTTTTGCATGGAAAAGCACTGGCAAAAGAAAGAAAAACTAAGAGATCATGTGGTTATAATTATTACCAGGCAAGGAATATTTCTGCAGCTCAGTGGTAAAGTAAAACTCTGTCGCTCTCTGCTCCCAATAGTGTCCATCGCAAAACAACTGCCTCATTAAATCTCTGCAGTAAGATTAATATGCCGTAGCTGCACTACATTTATAACTTGGTACTCTATAAAAAGCACATTTAATGGTAAGAGCCAGAGCCTAGATACAAAGTATTACTATAAAAACTTCTGGCAGCAAGTACACAGTGCAGGCCCTCTGTTCCTCTTGCAGGAGATATAAATGAGGCTTTTCCTGGTTAATTCCAAGCATGAAGCTCTACCTTAAAAACCAGAGTCAGTTTTTATGAGAGTGGCAGAAACACAAGATTCTGAGGACGATGTAAATATGAATGCAAGAAGATTACTTAACAACTAAGACTGGCAAGAGATGAATGAACCCAAAATACTCCACTTACATACACACACAAACTTAAAACTGGACCACTTCCTAACAGTTTGTTCTCTGATCATAGCCAGCTCTTCACCAAATTAAACAGCTATGGCATAAATTACTCAACCTTAAGTCAACCCACACAGTGCCCAGTGAGTTCAAGAAACTACCAACTAAAAAATACATATTGCCTTTAAAAAAAAAAAAAAAAAAAAATCTTAGCTTCACTATGATGACCATGACCTTCAGGATCTTAATAGCCTAAAAGTATTAAAAAATAAAAATAAAAAATTAAGGAAAAAGTGGTCCCAAAAGTAAAAATGAAGAGTTTTTGAGACTTTAGAAAGCTGTCCGAGTTCTTTCAAGGATATTGTCTGAAAACAAAAAAAAAAATTATAACCCATCGTTACATATTCAGGAATTCTATGCTAAATAAGTAAACAAATAATTCAGATGAATGCATTCTATACCAAAATCTCCCCAAATCACTGCAAATGATGTACCTCAGGTTAACAAGCATCTTGTGCTAACTGTAATTAACTGTCTAATGATGTTGTATTTAAAGTTCATGTGTGTACACACAACTAGTCTTCTAGGTTTAGTGACATATTTAGAAGTACCACACCTAAAAAGAAAATCAGGGAGTATCTGTTTAAAATAAACCATGTCTGAAAGCACTCCTCCCCTACAAGTATGTTCAAATCATAATTCCTGATTTATGTTTATACTTTTTAAGACCAGAGGAAAAAGTTACCTTCAGGCTACAAAGAGTTAACAAGAAGCAGAAAGCCTTCCTGGTTTTCAAAAACCAAAGGGCGGGATCATTATTTTGTGCTTTCTGGGCTCTAGATACGCATTCTAACTTCAAATCCCATAAGACGAAAACAGATTTAGGGGAAATAAATCGCACACTGTTATAAAATGGCAAGCAGGCTCTAATGAAGGAAGGCAGCATTGCCAGACTGTGCAGCCGTCTGTCCCGCACTCGCCTGCTGGTCTGCTGCCTCATTTTTTTTATTACTGTCAACTAAAGGTAAACAAACAAACAAAACACAAACAAAAACAAAAGCAATCTATGGGGTGGCTAAGGGCTGAGCATCCCCGGAACCACATCGGCCTCAGCTTAGCAGGATTGTGATGGGCATCCCAGACAGAGACCTGGCTGGGCACCAACCAGTCCAAAGAGCTCCCGTGGTCATGGATGAGAATGTGTTCCTTTTACTTTTTCTGCAATGTTTATTTTCTAACCACTCTATTCTCTGAAAGTTATTAAATTGCTTTACAGAAGAAAAAAAAGGAACCTGTCATCTATCTGTTCTTTCCTTTGTCTATAAAATCTTCTCAGACAGAATGATCTCTGCATTAAACAAAGTCGCACTGTTGAAGTTTAGGCTTTCTGTGGTTTTGCTTGATTGTTCTACAGGTCTATCACAGTCCTTAAAGACCAAAGAGAAATATCACAGATGTACTGTTATCAAGGAGAACATGTCAATCGTGAATTTATTACCACTGTCTACAGTGAAATTCCTTGAAGGAGGAGGCTGAATGGGAAGAAATTAGCCTTAGGGGAGGTTAAACACACACACACTACACACACACACACTCACTTGCACACTTTGCAACAAAAGTTTCTCCTCTTCCAATCAGAAAGATCTACCCAAGTTTCTTTCTTCCATTATTATTCCCCTTTATCTTTAACATGAAATTTAATAAAAGAAAAATAAAATAGAAGAAAGCAACTTCAGTACTCCAACTTTAATATAAAGAGTAGTTTGTAATTATTTACTAACATATTCCTACCTTAAAGTCATTTAACTTCACAATGAATTACTATGGCTGCCTTGGCACAACTTCAGTAAGCAAACATTTTTTGAACACCTATGTGGTTAACAGCCAGTTGATTAAGTCCCTGGAGATACAACATCTAAATTCCTATCCCAAGAAGTTTGCAATCTGCTGCAGCTTCCCAAGTGGTGGGTCAAAAGCAGGTTCAAGTGTTTTGGGATACTGATCCTTTCAGCCCTCAAGGTGACCAGGCACAGCTTGTGGTGACTGGACACTGCAAGTCTCTCTTCCCTGGCCTTGAGTGGTTTTGCCCATTTACCCAAGTTTGCCATTTGAAACTTACTTTTCTGCATATGTCATTTCATGAGAAGGGCTGACAGGCACAGGATGAGAGAGAGAAGAGTAAGTCAACGACTACAGCAAGAGGGATAAGTACTCAGAGGGGCATCTATTCAGGGCAGGGAAATTCCACCCCAAGAAGAGCAGCTTGGACTAAATTTTAAAGACTACATAGCACTGAGAACAAGAACACAGCTCTTCAGGCAACAGAAACACAGGTAAGGCCATAGATACGTAAAACAACATGATGCCTTCAAAGAAATGCAAGTACCTGTGTTGCTATTCAAATGGTGAGGGCTGGACAGACTGGAAAAACAGTGGGGCAACAGCAGAGACCAGGCTGGAAAAGCGGCTAGAGCACGAAGGAACTAATGTGAGCGGAACATCCAGATGTTAACCTCACTGCTATCCAAAATCACTGATGGATTTTAAGTAGGGGAGTGAATGATCTGGTTGATATTTTACAAAGATGCTCCACTGGTAATTGAGAAGATGGCACGGACAAAGATCAGACCTGGAAGCGAAGAGACCAATCCAGAGGCTACAAGATAAACCAGGAAGGAAGTAAAGTGAAAACTAAGTCAATGGCAGAAAGGAAATAATGGTTCTGGGAGCCACTATGGAAACAGGACCTGGGTCGATGGTGAGCAGAGGAAAGTGGAGAGCTGTCTCAGTGTTTGCCAGGCACTAGGCTTGGTGGAGCCATTCCTAGACAGGAGCATGCTTTTCCCACTATCTTCACATCCAGGTTTTGTCTTTTACCCATATTCTCACTTACCTAAATAGTGACAAAGAGGTGTCAAAGCTGGAGAAAATCTGGGCAGAAAAATCACACCACCTAACTTTTTTTCTTTTTTTTTTTGAGACGGAGTTTCGCTCTTGTTACCCAGGCTGGAGTGCAATAGCGGGATCTCCGCTCACTGCAACCTCCGCCTCTGGGGTTCAGGCAATTCTCCTGCCTCAGCCTCCTGAGTAGCTGGGATTACAGGCATGCACCACCATGCCCAGCTAATTTTTTGTATTTTTAGTAGAGACGGGGTTTCACCATGTTGACCAGGATGGTCTCGATCTCTTGACCTCGTGATCCACCCGCCTCGGCCTCCCAAAGTGCTGGGATTACAGGCGTGAGCCACCGTGCCCAGCCCACCACCTCACTTTTTAACCTAGTACCAGAGGTTTGCAGGGGCCCCAGTGACACTTCTCAGGACTTGAAAGATCTCTGGTAAGACTCCTTTTACTTTTTGGCCTTATTTCAAACACACAATGCTGAAGAAGTATAAAATTAAACTGAAAACCAAAAAAGACACTGATTCTAATATCCCTTTCTTATTTCTTCTTTAAAAATATCATTACCCATTCGTTGAACTAAGTTAACACAATTTCACTTGCAGTTCATGATTCTTTTCATAAGACAAAGTCAAAACACCAGATGACTACTTTTAATAACGTAAAACCCAAATACATTTAAAATGCTTGTTTTAAAAGGTGCACATGGCCTTTTCCTAAAAGAGAATATGGTAAGGAACTACCAAGAATGTGACAGGGCAGCAGGGGAAAGAGATGAAACAAGGCTAAAATGGGTACACAAACTCAAAATCACCTAATAAAGGAAGAAAAAAGTACCCTGCCAAAGCTTTTTCTAGATGAAGGGCTTAAAGTAAAACACCCAATGTCTTTTTGTAATCTTGTTGTTTTTCTTTTGTTTTGCTTTGGCATGAGCCTTTCCTCTTGCCAGATTTGAAATGCCTCACTCTTCCAACTACCCTGATGCCTTCAGATTCAACAAGGACACATTGGAATCTCATGTAGTCTCTAACCTCCTGCAAAAAGAAACAAAACCAGCTTCTGTAGGTCCATGCTCAATCTTAAACCAAGCCTCAAAGACCCCTTTCCTCCATTTTACATGAGAAAGATACTACACACAAATATTTTTAATATCCAGCTAATCAAGTACTAATTTCTCAATAGCAAAGCAACTTTAAAACTACTTAAAAAAAATCCACTCTGGAGAAAAACAAATTATTTGAAACATTTATGTGTAGTCTTTAGTACATAATGACCAGGTATGCTGAAAACCGCTTCTCAGACAAGACAGCTGCAATAACAAATAAAACCAATTTTTGAACCTAGGATTTAGACATTTGGACATTTGGGAAAGAGTCTAGCTCCTCTTTACTAAATAAGTCTATATAGCCTTCCTAGCACAGCTAGAAAGCATTAGTTCCCCCAAGCAAAGAAAAATCTGGGGCCAAATGCCTTAGTATTAGCAGTATCATACTAATACTCACACCAACTGTTTGTATTTTTTCAGCTGTTTTAGATACTGCCAATCAAACTGCAGCATTTCTGAATTGGACACCTAAAGTTAATATCTCAACAATTACTGAAGCATTAGCTTAGGGGGAAAGTGTTTTGTTCGGATCAAGAAACACTGGCTTGCTGCAATCTAACAATACTCACCTTCACATTTTGAGAAGGTAAACCCAACCTCATTCACAAAAATCAACACAATATTATCACTCAATTCTCTTTACTAGTGACTTTGGACTTGCTTTTTTCTTTTTTTTTGTTTTTCTTTTCTTCTTTTTTTAATTTAGGAAGTTCCTCTCCTTAACTGCAATTATATTATTTGAAAGACAAGGTCAATTGGATTTATCTAAAGTTTGTCAATTAATCACAACATTTTGGGCATTTAATATTCCACTGAACAGATTCATTTCACCCAGGAACATGAAAAAGTGTTGAGTTTTTTTCTTTCTTTCTCCCCCTTCAGCAGCTCCAAATGGGTTCTCAAACTGGGACTCAAACTGCCATTAAAATAAAGAGAAAAATAATTTGAAAACAGATTATTTTCTTTTCTTTTCTAGCTAACACATAAGTGGAAAATCCACATTTGTAAGAAATGATCCCATTTAGGAAGATAAGAAAGCACTTTCAAAACAACTGCTTTGGTAACATGATAACTTAGGAAAAGAGAAATTTTAAAAAAAAGAAAAATCCTATAAAATAAGGCACAAATTTGTATAATGAAAGATCAGAGCAAAAAAAAAAAAAAAAACTGAGGCTGTGATTTATGCCTTTTGAGCTATGATAAACTACAAGAAAATTTATGTATAATTGAAAAAAAGGAATTCGTCTTCCCCTAGTTGGTCTAATAAATTTTAAAATACATGCAACCCTAAATGTCTAAGTTTCCTTCAGCCCAATAAACAAAACAAGAAAAGCCACACAACCAAAAATAAACTATAAAAATAGATCATTATTGATTTAGTACCATTTCTGTAACACATTCCTTAAGGAATCTGAAACAAAGGAAATAGAAGAGCATCATTTGTTTTAAACTTTTCAACTGCCCTTCTCATTTCCTAGGACACAAAAATAATTCCTTAGGTGTCCACGTGAGTTTAATGTTTTTCTTTAGTTTTAACACAATCTCTCCAAAAGCCAGGTTTTAAAAATGTACTTTTTCTTACAGAATGACCACCTCACCAAATGTGCATTCAATCTGCATGTATCTGCAGACAAGTAATAAAGACACCAGTGCCATTAGCATAATCAATACACAATTTACAGAGCGACGCAGATAGAGTTAAAAGTGAATGTGTACACCATTATCATAGTAACTATAAATTAATAGTTGTTTGTGGACATATGTTCCCAATTATATTGTTTTAATCTTGACTTGTCAGGATAATGTGACCATATATTATATATTTTATAGTTTTTATGTATATAATGTAGCATAGACATATATAATACAAATATATATATGCATATATACATATATACTATAGAATATATATTTTAAAGCATAATGCTATATGTAAACATATTTTCAAATGATTATTTCCAGATAATCTCCAAATATGCATAAAGTAATATCAACTAAATCAATCACACGTGGGGGAAATGGCTGATAAACAAACACCCATATTTATTTGTTTTCCTTTTTTTACTTTGTAGTTTAATAAGCATGTGGTTTAATAAGGACACTCTCTCTATATATATGTAAATATACATATGTAAACATATATGGGGAGGGAGCATATTCTCAGAGGGTGGGCCGAAGGGCCAGGGCTCATCTTATTTTTAAAAAAGAATAATAAGTAAAATAATCTGTCAATCCTGCTATTGCTGTTCATAGTTTTTAAAAATCCAACACTTTTAACCTTACATTTAGCCAACACTACAAAAAAAAAGTACATCCTGTCTCTGAAATACCATCTCTAAGATGTCAGAATTGGAGTCGTTTTTTCAGGTATAGTGACAGGTCATGCCCAATCCCCTCCACAGAGGGCATCAATGCCACACCAGTCCTTGGGACAATCTATCCCCACAATGGGTATGTCCATCTTTCACAGCCATGAAGAAAAGCTGTATCAAATGTAATATATTTCAAATGAAAGAAAACAGGCATCGCTTCAGGATGGTAAAGTGCCTTAATCTGCCAGTGGGAAATATAAATTTGTTTCCCCTCTATCTGCTTCATGGTGTGTTTAATACAGCCAGTGTGGTATTACCAGGGGTTAGTCAGCCCAAAGCCAGGTACACTGCTATAGTCTTTGCAGGCACAACCATCACTCACTTTTTCTCAGAAGTCAAGCTGGTGGGTTTCACCAAGCAAATCTCCTGACCTTTGAGTAAGAGCATGGAGAGGAAAGACCTTTGAAAGTCTACTCAACCTCTACAAGACAGTAATTCTGAGATTTTGCCAGCAATGAAAAAACACTCCAGCACCCCCTTGCTACAGCCACTATAGTATCTCCCAGATCAGCTTCCAGAGGCATTCGATTTTTTTTCTCAGAAGACAAAGCCTTTAATTACACAATTAGAGATTTGTGAGGTTTCCATTGCTTTTAATGCTCTCTCACATGTCAAGGACTAATATCCTATCATACTTTTTCTTGGAGAAGTAACTTTCTCTTAAGGGCAGGGGAGTAGAATAGGAGAGGGAACTCTGATCTAACTGCCTAAAGCCAAAAGGAACATCAGAGGAGAGATCTGGTGGCCAGAGGAGTAATTATTTCTACATCTTGATTTGGTTTATGACCAGTCTTGGCTTCTTCATTTGAAAAGTATGAGATGAAAGACTGCCCACTTTCAAGTTCTTTTTCTGCATCAGCCACACTAATTGGATGGGTGCAGTGTATGTGACTCAGTTTTCTCACCTATAAAATGAGGGCAATGATAACTGACAAAGGATACATTTAAAGCCAAATGACACAGTGTCTTTTGAAACATTAAACAGGTGCCCAAATGTAAGGTATTTGTCATAAATAGTGAACTTAACTCTCCTTCAGCTCCATCACTCACCTTTTATTGTAGAGAATGGTTACTAAGAGTTGAATATAAAAGTTCACACAATTCCTCTTAGGCTATCTCCAGAAGGGGAAATATTTTCTTCTCTACACAAAAAGGCAAAGCAGCCACAATACTGAGTGCCCCCCGTAAAGACTTTGCAGACGAGGTAAACATAAAGAGGATAAAACATGGATGCCTCCCCAGCTTCCCAGAGAACTTCATCCAGAATAAAAAGCTATGACCAGTCAGTGATTTGCTAAGTGCCAGACATCCATTAAGCACCTTATATTTGTTTCTTAATATGACAGTCCTGTAAGGTAGATTCCTCACATTTTACTGGTAAGAAAACAGGTTTAGTGAGATTCAATAAAGTGTAGCTTGTTAATAATGTGCAGGATTGAAACGCAGGTCCACCAGGCACCAGGTCCCTTGTGTCTACCCATTGTGGCATGCCGATCCTCCACACAGGACCAAAGCATTGAGGCATCCGCTGCTCAGACTAGAATAAGGAAGGTGATGCTCTCAGGGCAGTGAGCCTGTGGCTTTCAGAAAAAATCTGAGAGGTTTGGAAAAGTCACTTTCCTTCCATCACCTAAAATGTGTATAACCATGAAAGGTAATTCCTATAATTATAAATCAAGAGACTGCGATTCTCCTCCCTAGTCTGTCACAAAGTCATGGTGTAACCTGGAATACACAATTTAACATCCTTGGGTCTTGGAGACAGCAAGTGGGTCACCTCTAGGGTCTTCCCTGCTATAAACTCTCATGATCTGTATTTTTTCCTGTGCTCAAAACACTCTGTACCTCACCTAATGAGATGTCCATCCCCAGCCCTGGCTGGCCTTTCGGGAAACTAAACTAGCACCTGAGCCCAATACCCTTTTAAAAGTGTTTTTCAGAATATCTATATTAAGTGATCCCAAAGTGAAATTTCCTTTGTCACTTTGTATCATTTAAAGATATTCCACTCATTAAAAGTGGCCTCTCTCAATCCTCTTGGCTCTCCCCACTCTGATTTTCATTACTATTTCTTTCACTTCATTTAGCATTAAGGTTGAAGAAAAAAGTTTAAATGGCTATTTGAAAGTCATCTGATTGGATATTTTAAGGCTTCAGACTTCGTCGGTATAGAAAGACAACTTTATGACAGTTTACATTTAGTTAAAATTAAAAGAAAAGATAGTGTCTACAAAGAGTGTCACCAGCCAAGTGAATGCCAAGGCCAACCAGCAAGTGCAGACAGAGGCTGGGCTTCTAAAGCCCAAAGGGGCAGCAGAGTCAAGCAATCTGCAAGTGGGGCCCCGGTGGTTTCATGAACTGAAGAGAGAGAGTAAAACTTGTGACTGAACAAGCAAGGGAAGGTAACGG
Organism: Aotus nancymaae; assembly: GCF_030222135.1. Classification (NCBI taxonomy): domain Eukaryota; kingdom Metazoa; phylum Chordata; class Mammalia; order Primates; family Aotidae; genus Aotus; species Aotus nancymaae. Next base: position 51,400,915 of record NW_026988432.1, on the reverse strand, counting down.
GAAATTAAAGCAACCTGAACAGTTAGGATTTACTGCAGAAAGAATAAAGAAGAAACCAAGAGAAAAGAAATGTCAATCTGCCCCAAAATAAGGTCTCAAATAAAATGAAAGCACTGGCTAGACACAGCCAGACATGGAAGGGAGTTAACTGCCAGTCAGCAGACACATTCCTGTATCCTCCTTCCACATTCAAACTCTATACCCACATGTGCTTCTAGACAACACAGAATCTCTCTCTGAATCCAAGAAGAAAATGCTTCTAGACAAATTTACTGATGACTGAGCTGATGCAGAAAATCACCCCCTTGTTCCACTAATTCCTTTGTAAACCCAAGTCCAGATTTACCTTTTTAATTTAAGGATTATTAATAAATCTGCTATGATTAAACTTTCATAATGATATGTGAATTATTTGTCTCCAGTTCCTCTCTCAAGAACAATTAGACTACCTTTGTAAATTAGCACTGGCCTTTTTGCAAAGAACCTAAAAGACACCAACCTGACTTACCAAAAAAAAGATGGGAGAGGTGCTAAAATTAATTAGCTTCACTTTATGCTTCCATTATCTTTTAATTGGAATTTCTGCAGGAATTTTTCTTTCATAATTCTATCTACATTGGCAAAGCAAAGTTGGAGTCTGGACTGGATTGCTGCACTGGTCACGGTGAAGGTGCCTGTCACAGTAGAAGGTGCCTGTCACAGCAGACTGAACCTAGCCAAGACTCTGCGAAGATCCCTCTAGCCCCACAAGACAGGCCTCAAAAAGGGCTATGTGCTACCATACAAGTACATAAAAATCCCCAATTTTCAACCATAGCAAGAAGGAATTTTCTAGAATAGGAAAGAGTTGTATGCTATGGGGTGTACAAAAGTGAGAAAACCTTTGAAAGCAAGAATAAGAAATATTTACCAGGTATTTCCTATCTACCAGTCACTATTCTAAAAGCTTACACTAATAAACTCTTAATTCTCACAAGAACTCTTTGAATTAGGTACTAGTAGGACCTTCATTTACAGATAGAGAAACTGCAGTACAAGGTGATTTAATAAGTTACCCAAGGTCAACCAGATTAGAATTTCAACCTAGAGAGTCTAGTTTAACACCCATGTTCTTAACCACCACACTATATTTCCCCCATTTAATAAATGTTTGCTAAGCACCTACTATATTCCCATAAACATTCTGTGAGGCTGGGGACACAGAGATGGAGGTGAGGGGACAAAGCGCTGCCACCAGTGTAGTGGGAAACACAGAACGAAAAGAAAGATTAGGAAAAAAATCCTTCCTATACTATGTCAGACACAAAATCCATTAGTTACAAGGGAGAGCACTGACAATACTGAAAATAGAAATTGTAAAGTTCTGTATGGCAAAAGAAAAAATTACCACCCACAAAGCGAAAAGGCAAACTGGGGAAAATATTTGCAACATGTAAGTCAGACAAAGGGCTAATTTTCTTAGTATGAGCTGTTCTTTAAAACCAGAAGATAAAAAAATCTCAAGAAAATAATTAGGCAATTCACAGAAAAATAAATACAAATAGTTTATAAGCAATTGAAATGATGTTCAGTCTGCTTCATAATTACAGCATTGCTAATTAAAATGTCAATTAAATACCAGTTTGTTTTTTCACAGGTCGCATTAGTAAGGATGAAGTATTTAAACACAGGCACTCTCTAACCCTGCTGCTAACGGCAGTATGAATTGGTCTTACTTCTGTGGAGGGCACACCGGTGGTATCCTTTAAAATTTTAAATGAACAGTCTCTTTAACCAGCAAATCCATTTTTAGGAATTTACCCCATATATATAAAATCATACATATCAGCAAGAATGGATGTATGCTTACTGCAACACTGGTAGACAGTAATATAAACACACAGATAAGTAACTGAAAAGAAACACCCTGATGACCAGCAGCTGGGGATGAACTAAATAAATGACAGCCCATCAGACAATGGATAGCGTAGAGTCATTAGAATAAAGGGGAGAGGGCCGGGCACGGTGGCTCACCCTTGTAATCCCAGCAGTTTGGGAGGCCAAGGCGGGTAGATCACAAGGTCAGGAGTTTGAGACCAACCTGTCCAATATGGTGAAACCCCATTTCTACTGAAAAATAGAAAAATTAGCTGGTCATGGTGGTGCATGCCTGTAGTCCCAGCTATTCGGGAGCTGAGGCAGGAGAATTGCTTGAACCTGGGAGGCAGAGGTTGTGGTGAGCCGAGATCGTGCCACTGCACTCCAGCTTGGGTGACAGAGCGAGACTCCATCTAATAATAATAATAATAATGATAAAGAATAAAGGGGAGAGATCCTAAGTGCTTATATGGACGGGATGCTAGGAAATATATTTAGGGAGGAAGATAACATAGAGAACTCCCACTTACGTTTGAGGAAAAGAAAACCACCCACGTATATACATTGCCATTTAAGATTGGCCCAGTTAGCTACCTGAGTTTACTGCCACCAGCTAGCTATTCTCACTGTCTCTGTCTAACCATGGAACAGACATTTAAAGACTAATTGGAAGGGGCAACATATAATCAGCCTGTCCAGAGTACCAACGCATCTCACTCTGACCTATCCTGGAGAATTACATGAGTGAGTAAGGGTTGAATTCAAACCACCTCTCATAGACTTTTGGGTGTGTATGTGTGAAAACTACAATTAAGAATGAAGACATCAGGCGTGGTGGCTCACGCCTGTAATCCCAGCACTTTGGGAGGACAAGGCAGGTGGATCACCTGAGGTTAGGAGTTCGAGACCAGTCTGGCTAACATAGTGAAACCTCGTCTCTACTAAAAATAAAAAAAATAGCCAGGTATGGTGGTACATGCCTGTAATCCCAGCTACTCCAGAGGCTGAGGCAGGAGAATTGCTTGAACCCGGGAGGCAGAGGCTACAGTGAGACAAGATTGTGCCATTGCACTCCAGCTTGGGCAACAAAAGGGAAACTCCATCTCAAAAAAAAAAAAAAAAGAATAAAGACAACAGAAAATGCACAGGAAATGTGAGTTGAAAGTGGAAAAAAGTGCTAGTAGATATATTATTGTTTTCATAATCTTTCACAGTTTTTTCAATATTTGATTTGGTTTTTTATGTTTTCAGATATGGTCTCATTCTGTCACCCAGATTGGAGTGCAGTGGGCGTGATCTCAGCCCACTGCAACCTCCATCTCCCAGGCTCAAGCCATCTTCCCACTTCAGCCTCCCGAGTAGCTGGGGCTACAGGAATGTGCCACCACACCTGTCTGATTTATTGTATTTTGGTAGAGATGGCTTTCACCATGTTGCCCAGGCTTGTCTAGAACCCCTAAGCTCAGGCAATCCACCCGCCTCGGCCTCCCAAAGTGCTGGGATTACAGGCATGAGACATTGCACCCAGCCAGTTTCTTTTAATTACAGAATATACTAATGAATTGTCGATGCACTATAATAGTTTAGTATTTACTTAGCTCCATGATGTGAAAATTGTGCTAAGAATTTACAAAGATCATAAGCAGAAACATAATTATGACTAACATACATTTTCCTAAATATCTAAGAGATAAAATAGAGAACAGTTGTTAAATTGTCTTACGATTCCAGAATGAGTGAGTTTATCAAGTATTTAGAGAGCATTATAAGGATTAAAACAAACCCAGATATTTGGAAGTTAATAGATTTAGGTAATGGAAAACTCAATGAATGTAGCTGTAGGTAGTTTACTTAGAATGGGAAAACCAGGCCCACAATTAAAATATGGCCAGAACTTCACATAAGTTAGCCACATGGCAACGACACAAAAGGGATACCATCTGTGTGAGCTGAAAGTACACTACTGTTGTAAAACTAAGTAACATCTAAAGTCAACATTATGAGAGACACAAAGAAACACCTTAATATGTCTTCATAGACTATTAGTTCCATGACACCCATGAGCAACTGGGTCTAACTGGTTCTGTATTATCTCCCTAGAACCTCACACACATTGGTGCTCAAAAAAAATCCTTTAGAATGCATGACCATGTTCAATATCATTCATTTGAAAACATATGGAAACTTCAGGATTAGCTTGAAAGTGCTTCTTCTAGAATCCTTCCCAGACCTCACTGATATCTCTGTTAAATGGTCTTATTAACATCGGTGCTGTTCCTTCACAGGAATGGAAATTACTAGCATCTTGTTTATTTAATGTTTCCACTGCTTGACCATAACTCTACCAGGATATAGACAATATGTCTCCTTCATAGCATTCTCAACTGCTAGCACTCTTAGACTGGTAAATGACTTGTAAAACACTAAATATTAACAACTGGCTGAATTAATGCATTTGTTTGTGTGTCTACATTTGTCTGCCTACATTGTAGGTTATGGGGATTCAAAGAAAAGGGACACCAAACTGTTCTCGAAAGGCTTATAAACAAACCAGGAAATGAGGTGCCCTAGTTTCTCTGACATATAGGGTAAAGAGGGAATAATAAAGAGATGGGTCACGTTAAGTTAGGTGGGTTGGAAAAAGCCTCCCATAAGATATGATATGAAAATAATATGCAAGCCTTTATTATTACAACACTGACTTGAAAATCCACAATCTAAGTGTGGAAGAGATTCAAAGTGAAGACGTGGACATCAATAAAGGTTTGGGACATGCTGCTGAACAAAAAGAGTACCAGCATTTGGACAAATGGATGAATATGAATTGAAGGTGGCCAGTCAAACTAAATTAAAATGCTGTCTTTAAAGCAACACACTTTGGCAGGTTGTGGTGGCTCACGTCTATAATTCCAGCACTTTGGGAGGCCAAGGCAGGTGGCTCGCTTGAGGTCAAGAGTTCGAGACCACTCTAGCCAACATGGTGAAACCTCATCTCTACTAAAAATACAAAAATTAGCCAAGCATGGTGGTGCGCGGCTGTAGTCTCAGCTACTAGGGAGGCCAAGGTGGGAGGACTACTTGAACCCAGGAAGAAGGGGTTGCAGGGAGCCAAGATAACATCACTACACTCCAGCCTGGACGACAGAGTGAGATTCCATCTCAAATAACAATAATAATAACAATAATAAATAAAATCAAACACACTTCGACCTTGGCTCAAATGCTTTGGACAGCTACTGGTAAATGTGGGGGCGGGGGTCTCGGTAAGAAATCACAGTGGAAAGTAAGGCTGTCCAAACCGTTTTTGGAAATTTTGGCTAGTATTTGACTTTGTTCCATTAGCTACAACTCAGTCAAGTTCACAATTTGAAAGTATGCTTGCCCCTTTAATATGAATTACTGATCAACATGCAAGAATCACAATTTCTCAATATAAGAATTCTAAGATGTTGGAGCCACAGGGAACTCAGAAGTCACTGAGACCTTTTTGTGACTGTTAGGAAATGAAGTGATACTGACTCCACTGAAGTTTATTGAGCACTTAGTATAAGGCAGGCACCTGGCTAAGGACTCTCCTAGCCTGGGGACATGGGGACAAAGAGCTAGGAAGCCACCACAGGGGTTTGCCAGTCCATCACAGTCATACTGGGTTTTAAATATGCAAATCAGCAAGTATAAAAAACAGTTACATTTAACAGGAGCTATAAAATGGTGTTATTATCTTGTAATGGTCTTATTTTAAAGATTAAAAATTTGGTATAATGATGCAATAGTTATGTAAATGACCTATATGATGTTGGAGGAGGCAAAAGGGATTTCATGTTGATCATCTTTTTCTTCGGTCAGTTACACTCCACCATCACCATTCATTGCAGCGTTCACATCTTTGAACATGAAGACCATCAAGACACCCAATATCATTATCTTTAAATTGTCTCACTTAAGATCCATGATTCAGTAAAAGTTTATTTCAAAGCATTCACCTATCTCTCAGGGGAAAAATAATCAAACTTGCACACTATGGACTTTTTAATACCAACTTGCTGCATTCCCTAGTGTTCTACGCCTGCACATTTAATGGAATAAGTTCCTTGTGACTTATTTCACCTCAATTCTATACAGCAGGGATTCCTAACTGAAGTTTAGTTTTGCTGCCTTTTAATATCAACATCATACACATCCTCCAATTATCATAAAGGATGCCTTAAATTCTTTAAACAATTTAGAAAATTAATTAGCTTCACCATTGCACAATTAACTTTAAAAAATATTATTCAGAACTTTCAGGAGGGGTAAAAGATATTCCAAGAACAATGACCTAAGTCCAAAAGAGTTGGAAATAAAAGTTCTATATATTGTGTTTGGTTGTTTCAGTTCAAATGGACATATTTACCTTTCAATTATAAAATAAAACAAAGCTTGCAATTCTTTTTTTTTTTTTTTTTTTTTTTTTTGAGACGGAGTTTCGCTCGTTACCCAGGTTGGAGTGCAATGGCGAGATCTCGGCTCACCGCAACCTCCGCCTCCTGGGTTCAAGCAATTCTCCTGCCTCAGCCTCCTGAGTAGCTGGGATTACAGGCACGCACCACCATGCCCAGCTAATTTTTTTGTATTTTTACTAGAGACAGGGTTTCACCTTGTTGACCAGGATAGTCTCGATCTCTTGACCTCGTGATCCACCAGCCTCGTCCTCCCAAAGTGCTGGGATTATAGGCGTGAGCCACCGCGCCCGGCCGCAATTCATTCTTAAAAAGCATAGCTCATCAAACTTTTGGTGACAAAAATGTTTTTGAAACTCATTTTGTGTAACTGCTTCAACTGAGCCAACTCACAGAAAAAATTAACATACTATACACACATATCTCCTTCTCCTCACCTGCAGAGCTTCCTTCCAAAAACTAAAAAGCAATGGGAGGTATTTAAACTCTCATCCAGTTTTCTAGACCATAAGCTCCGTAAGAGCAAGGCTTATATGTCTGTTTGGTTCACAGCTGAATCCGCAGAACTTAGCACAGTGCCTGGGACAAAATGGGCATCAAAAACCAAAACACAACAAAACAAAAACCCCAAAAACTTGTTAAATGATGAATAAGCTTCCTCATTTTAATTAGAGAAAATCTAAATCCTACAGTAGAAAGGGTAAACGGCTTGCCAAAACTGCACACAGCAAATCAGAGTACGCCCCCCATGCTCATCCTACTCTGCAACCATTTCCCCAAGCACTAGTTTCCAAGTCACAATACTTATGACAATAACTAATTGTTTGTTTTTAATTTCAACTCTTTCCAGGAATTACTACACAATCCCTTGAGCCCAAGTTCTTCTTAACCCTTGCCTCATGTCTGCAAAACAGTATATAAACAACCCCAAGCCCCGTTACATATAGAAACTTCAGACTCCATACACCAAATGATGGATACAACATTCAAGCAACGATTCTGTTTTGGCTTCATTAGTATTGGTAGAGCAATGTTTGTGAAGACTTTACAGCCTTTTCTCCTTTTCTTAACGTATAAAAGTAATAAATGAAAGATAAAAGGTGCTGATGGTGGTGATAAAAAGGATATGTCTAATAAACTTAACACTACTGAGACAACCTAAATCATTAGGAATGCTGAAAACAATTAATATGTAGCCTTATTTAAGTACTAACTGGACCTAATCTGGTTCTATTGTGAAAGACAAGAATAATAGTTATGAACGTGTATGAAATGCTGGAAATTGTTTCTTAAAGTCAATATAAAGTTTAAAGCACAGTGATGTTTTTTAGATTCCAGGTCACAGAAACTCCTATAATATAGCAAGTTATAGGTCACTGTGTGGACTCTTCACCCCACTACAGGTTTTCACAAATTTATTTTGTATGAATATATGGAACTGTCTGTAATTGATGAGGATTTTTTTCCCTAATCAGGTAAATAAGTTTCCATCTTGACATATCATATCCCTCACAGTATATTGATAGGATAATAAATTTTGAGAAAAAGCCAATCATAAGATAGGAATGAGAAAGTAATAAAATTAGTGAAATAATGACACTCAATGGTACGGTGATTTTAATTTCAAAAAGGAAACTATTTTCTTTAAATGATACCAATTTTAATTGAAAAAATCCAATTTTTCCTTTAAAACATTATTAACAGTTATATGGATTTACTAAACAAAGTGTATTTCCTATAGAAGGTTTAGAGTATGTTTCTGTGTATGTATATTAAGTATGTATCTCATACTATGTTGTGATAACTGAGGGGCTGAAACTCTTGGGTTTCCCACATACAAAAAATTATCATAACCAAAATACAAATCCAACAAACTGCACTACTATGAAAACAAACATTCTGAATGTCAATCACTTGAGCCTGCTCAGATTAGGAAAGCTATGATCATGTAGGAATAATATATATGCTTTCCAAGCCAAGTCATGTTTATTTAAAAGTAAGATTCAAAATGAACACATATCTAACACATATACACATAAAAATGACGACTTACATATTTCTTTTCTTTTCAGGATTTTTCAAAGCATTTACTATCCCATAGAATTAAAAGAGATGCTGCCCCAAAATAAGAATTTTTAAATGTATTCACTTATCTTCTTTAAAAAATGTTCTCAGAAAGGAGAGATTTTTAGACAGTCATCTCTGAATCTGAATTTGTTTAATGACCAAATTATAAACCTCTGCAATCGACAACTAGAGTAGAAACACTAACTATAGGATGTGCTGCCATAATAATGATACCCCCAAGATCAGCCCAGTGCTTGTAGCTGTGGCAGAGTCCCCAGGCAGCTGGATAACTGCTGCTTGATCTTATTCCTGCTAAAACTGAAGCTACTGAAGTTTTAAAGAATTTATATCTTACTGAATTTCTTTCATCTCTAATAATTACTAAACTGGCATAATTACTTATACTAGAGATAGAATGCGATGCATGCTAAAAGCCCAAGGTGCCTAAAATTAAAGTTTTTTACTTAAAAAAAAAAAAGCCATGATTCTACTTAGTTTTCAAAGATTTATCTTGTGTCAGGCTTTTTATGCCAAGAGTTGCATAATTATTTAAACCATTTAAAAGCTTTCCTTACACTATTTGATTAATACTATAACAGAGCTATTTAAATTTACTAATGTTAACTTTAATGTTTAAGTTTTAATTGCTTTGTAATAACACTGTTGCAGAACATATTTTAAATCAGACAAGTAGGCTTTCATTACAACAAACAAGGTATATGCAATCCTAGCACCATGTAATCCTGAAACAAAAAACAGGAACATTTCAGGTTTAATTGAAATGGGATTAGAAAGTTGTATGCATCTCCCCCAACCCCAAAACTAACTTTAAACTTTGACAGCACAATAGGAGTCAATGAAGAAAACAATTAAATACATCTGGGAAAATACTTAACTACAGGTCTGATGTAGAATATCAGCCTTTGTATCAAAATCTCATTCAATTCAAAAGCATTCTTTCACAACTTACTTAATGATAATATTTACATTTTTAATGATGCATAAAGCTGCTAAAATATAATACAAATATTGCAAGTCAAAATCATTTTCTCTCTTAAAATTAACTGAAAAACTGAATATAGTATCCATTAAATCCAGCCATGAAGAATGTATTCTGTGGCAACAGAAGTAATGACAGTAAACCTGCAATGTGAATCCTGACAGATGAATTAATAAAACACATTAATAGGAAAAACAGACCCTTCATAAAATTCTTAATTGATCTTAGTAGACGTACTCCTTTCTACTATTAAAACCTTTCTTCTTATTACATGCTTTTACATGAAAATGAAAACTCAAGAAAGTATACTTAATAATATGCTTCAACTTATGTCAACAAGTATTTAACTAGAATTTACCAGACTAACCAACCCTCACAAACAGACTTCCTTTAAAAACAGAGGGAGGCGGATAGAAATGTTCCTCTAAGGTGAAAAGAAATCTCCTACAAATATGCTACAAGTCTCGCACTAGCCCAAATAAGCAAGTACAAAGAACTAAGTATAATTACAGGAAGCAAAAAGTTAAAAAATTCTGTCATCACTGTTAGACGTCACTGCTGTCAGTAAGAATAACTACAGTGGTTTTTAAAGAATATGGGAATACTCTGGCAAAACAAAAAAGAAAAATTAGTAACTGCCTGCTTTATAAAAAGCTGCTAATCTCAAGTCCCTTTGTAATTTCATTTTTACATGTATGCTTTTATGTTCAATATCCTATTTTTTGCCCTTTTTTGGCTGGATGAATAAAAATCAACAATCCACTCATGCATCAAACAGATGTTTTTGTTTTTAAGGCCAAGTGGAATCTTATGAATTTGTGTGCCCTCTCTTTAAGAAGATGCTGCCAGAAGTGCTGAAATCGTGAAACCGGCGTTTTGGAAAAGACTCACTGGACCATCAGTTCTGGAACTTTGACTAGCACTCATGGGATCCTTGCCAACTGTAATTGCTGTTTTTGTTTATGTCGGATTGTCTACTGATTGGACTATAATCAATTTAATGACTTCAACATCTAGTCAGTATAATTTAGAGGTGGTGGAGGGAAGAAAAAGTCACTGGTTGATAGATGAATAGAAGTACATTTGCAAGTATCTGAAGGAGTATGGATGTCAAACACTGAGCTTCGGCAGTTTCCAATAATCAGGCTTTTTAGCATAGAAATCCAAAAGTAAAGCATACATTCCTGTGTGCCACACAATGAGTAACTTTGCCTGTACAATCACGAAAAAGAAATATCTCTCTCTAATTTGCATGTGTGTAGGTATCTTTTCATATTTTTTAAAAAACTTACCTTATGTTAAAATCTAGTCATGAAAAAAGGAAGTCACAATCTATCTAAAAATAATTTTGAGGGAAAAGCCATATTGCAATTCTTAAAAGCAAAGCACTATACTGTCTTAAAACAATTACCTTTACACGCAAAATCAGGGGCTTTTTTTTTCTAATTATGGCATGATTTCCAAAATCAAAACTAAATCTTTAGGGATGAGTTGGTTTTTTTTAAGAAATGAAACACAGGAAATACAAGAGAAACACCTTTTTTGGGGTTATACTTCACCTGTCTACCCATAAGTACATATATTTTGACTTTGAAAATAAAGGGAAAAAATGTGTTTAAATAAGGACTGCAGAGTTTAATGTTTCTATTAAATTTCAGGGCCAGTACAAGCTCCCTGAGGTGGCTTTTCTAACACCTACAATTTTTAGAGCTTTCCCACTAGAGAATGCAGCCTAATACACAGGTTTTCTTACTTTCAAAAGGTTTTGGGCTTAAAATTCATTGCCTTTACATTCAAATTCTATAGTTTACATTTCTTCTTTAAATTGCAAGCTGAGTTGTGCCACTCTGTTTCTAAATAAATTACTCTCCTCAAAAAAATAAAATAAAATAAACCTTCATAAGTACAAAAGAAGGTAAATGGGGGAAAGGTCAATCACAAGTGTGATAACTTCAAAATGTGCCAAGTTACAAAGGGTTAGCTACTGTGACAGCCAAGTTAAACAAGGCACTTCTGGGGCTCTCTTTCTCCCTGGTTCCCACCATTCCTCTCCAGAGGTCCCCGGTATGGGTTTATGAACACCTGAGGGTTTAGATATCCTAATTGTGTCTTGTGTTTAACTTGGCCATTTAAATGACTAAGTGCTCCCCACTCCCCTTCCCAGCTTTATAACTTGGCTCTTACTGAATATATCACACATTTATATAGTGGACCACTTTTTCCTTTGTACAGTGCTTTTTGGAGTAAATTTTTAAAAAAAATTGTTTGTTACTAGGTAAAATGGCCAAGAAACTTCCATCAGAGAAGCACCACAAGAAATAGAATAAATAGCCAGCAAGAAAAATAGAAATAGGTCACAATTGACCAATTTGATGCAACTGATTTGCTGCCTCTAAAAATAAGCTGACAGCAGAACTATTTTGAGTCAGGTAATCTACTCAAGTACCATGTCTACTCTCAGGAATTGAGACAAATATCCAAATAATATAAATGGGGCAGAAAGAGTGACTCATTTAATTGTCTGGCCATCCATGCCTCTAAATACTGGTTTTAATTCTCCATTTTATTAAGTAGAAGGGGTTATGCTGAAGATTCGTACCATAAGGACGGAGTAAGTTTCTCGACTTTGTATGTGGGCTGATAAAATTTTGATGCTAGGGCATTGAGAGGCAGAAGGGGTAAAAGGAGTTCCATGTTTCAAAATATGTTTCCAGCTTTTGCAAATAGAAAAGTGAATCTTTTTGGTCTTTAACAGGTTTAACGCACTTTAGAGCAGGTAAGTAGACCAAGCAGGGCTCACTCCACTGAAGCCAAAAATATGGTACCTACTCTCAGGAGATGGGTTCTTAACAATTACACTAAAGTTTCCTACAAACAAAAAACCCAGCATACTTTTTTCAGCAAACATAATTATTCCTTCAGAGTACTAAATTATGAGAATTCACACAATAAATTCAACTGTGAATAGGAATGTCCTGGTAGTCTGTATTTTTAAGCATTTGGTTGAAAATAAAAACTCCAAACCTGTCATTGTGTCTTCATGTTTTTACCTGCCTTAGGCAAACGACTGTCCTGAGATGTTTCAAAGTATGATATCAAAAGTGACAGTCAAGTCAGAAATATCTTCAAAACCTTGTTGGTTAAAGTACTAGTATGTATGTAAGACAGAAGTTGGAAATTGAGCGCAGAACTTCATGTTTTATTTAGAAGGGCCTATTGCATTTTCAAGGTTTCCAATGCCTCCTTCAAGTTGGTTATAATCTACATGGTTTTGAAATACTGTCACTCATCTAATAAAATCAGACTTTTTAAATCTCTTAATTGCCAACCTATTAATCAGTTATTCATAAATGAAGAAACACAACAGGACTGCCTTTCTAGACCTGCTGATAGCAAAGTGTTGTTCACTGCATATTATTAGTAATATTATACCAGAACACTGGTCATAATAACACCTCCCTGGCTTTTCCATGATCCAAGTGTGACCTTCTGAATGATATAATGGACAATCCGCATACCCAGAACACGCCTACAGTACATTGTGAAAAACTGGAGACCCTTCCAAGACATAGGGAAATCAAAATACTGAAGAGCAAGCAGGAGCCAACCAGAATGTCCTTCCTTTTCTCCAAAACCGCTACTAATATCAAAATGATTCGTTTGGCATAGCTCATCTACATATGAATTTTTCAAGACATATCCTGAGGAAAAACAATCCGCTTTTCAGTGAGGACTGTACTATTTTTATTCCTGTCTTCAGCGTCTCATCCCCCGCCCCCGCGCCCCCCGCCACCCCAAAGCCAGCCAGCCCACCTGAGGCCATTTGCTCTTCTGGGAGTCTCCCAAACAGCTGATAGGGGAGAACAGCACTGTGTTCCGTGCCCACACAGAATACTGGAAGCTAAATCTTTGTTTTTAATGTAAATATTTTATTTAGAATTTGGCAATTGAAACAGATGCTGTGTCTTTGTGGACAAAATATTTGGATAATTTTGCAACATGACAATAAAACAAAAGAAAGGTCCTCTTTAATCATTCTTCACTTGCCATTT